>NW_024037076.1:21436319-21670769 GCF_015706575.1 Patiria miniata | reverse complement strand
ACACGCGTATTATACGTACATGTATGTGTGAGTACACTTGTATTGCAGAGCATATGCATACATGTGTTGCAAAGTTTAGCCATGGGTTTGCTGCATCACATACAAATAACCCAACCAACTACACGATATAAATCCATTACTAGCAAATTGCGGTATCGAATCAGGAAACAGGAAGAAAGGTTTCCTATCCAGGGCTTACTATTGGAAACGAGGTTGGAAATAAAGTAAGCACTGGGGACGAGGTTGATAACAAATGTAATTGCCCTCCGTAACCTAGTCGGAGTATCACCCGTTATCCACAGAGCAAGTTTCCTGTAGGCTATACGTCTGATATGTCTAGCCGCGCGCAAGCCAATCGGAGTCGACTGTACTAAATCGTGACGTCATTTTATTCCTAAATCAGGACTAAATGGTTTGATTGGTCAATTTGAAATTGTCAATTCGAATGCAGTGCAACCTCGTTCCCATAGGTACGAGATCTAGGCTGAGCAATGTTGTTTCCCATCATGCCTTGCGTGTGCAAGGCACGCACCCATGGAGTCGAGGCTGAGTGTTTTGTAATTCAACAGCAACCGGGCGCGTTATCGCGTAACATGATACAGAGCGCGTGACACACTTTTTTTATCCATTGTCTATGACGCGCAACGGTGAATGACCGAAGACCCGATATAGAAAGCGCCCGCTGACTGGTCAAAATCTAGGAAGTCAAATGGCGGGGTCTTGCCTAATTAATCAGCGAATCTGGTCACGCGTATAACATAGACTACACGTGACCTAGCTGAACACGCGTGAAGCTGGAAATGCGCACCGAGTATTTACGCGCTGCGCTCACGCCCGCTTGCACGTTGCAACTAAAGATATAGAATAAAAAGACTAGATCGGCAGTGCGTACAGACGCGCGTTCTGCCATGGGCGGCGCCATTTTTTAGCACGTGGGGCAAAATTGTGCGCGTTACGCGCACCTTTTTTTCCGTAGGTTTGTATGGGAATGACATATTTTTATGTCCGCCAATTTTTGACCCGTAGTAGTAATTTCTTCAACAAAATTCAAAATGGGTTATATCAAGCTGCATGTTCATTTCGAAGTTTGGTCATTTTATTTCTCGTATTTTTTCCCGTTTTAAAATGCTGGTGCGCGTTGCTTAAAAAAAACTTGCATCCAGGTGTTTGAGTGTTATTTTCTTCATCAACAAACAGAACAATGATCATTTTGAACGTCTTATTTCCGTAGTTGTTGCGCTGTCCTTTAATTTAAATTCACGGCAGCTTCACGGGACAACACCCAGACATTTTTTTTTTACATTGTCCCTCCTCAGGGTATGACATACGCCGTAATCGGATGCAGTTTTGTACTGTTGGATACTGAGGGCCGGGGATGCACGCCCCTCCTCAGCCCTTCACTAACTTATTTTCAAACAAAATAGAACAAATAAATTTGTGTTATTTTTTCTCTGGACCTCTAGTGGCATATCCAGCATCTGAAAATCTTCAAGAAGGCGCAAGAATCTCACAATGTTATACAAAATGGGTACTAAAAGTAGAGCACAATGTAAATAAACTTGAGGGGTTAATTAGGTTATTCAGAAGTCCGGAACACAACGGAGTGTAATTTAATTTCATTCTTAAAACGGTTTTCAGGGGCAATATTATTGTCATTAAAAGTTAGACATAATTATATAATGCAATCCAAGTAAATTGTTCTCATCCCAAAAATATAATAATTGTAACACAAATCTCTAAAAATATCCATTGAAACATTTCACAATTTTCTTAAATGATTCATCGGTAATTTAAAACGTAGAGTTTTCCTTTTCATAAACAATGTCTTATACACATTTTATCAGATAAGCTGACATTTATTTGAGATTTTTAGCAACGTGCACCACCATTTTGAAACGAAAAATAAAAACGAAAAGAGAGGGAAATGAGCAAACTTCGAGGTGACTATCCAGCTTGAAAATGCATATTGAATTTTGCGGATACATAATAACTACTGGTCAAAAATGTTACTTTTACGGACATAAAAATGCAAGTTTGTGCACAAACCACTACTGCGCGTAGAGCGTCCATGCGGGAACGGGAAAATTTGTGCACACTCTATGGCGCGTATGCACGCGCTGCCGATCTAGTCTTTTTTTATTCTATATCTATGGTTGCAACCGCTTTTCATTTCGGCTACGGGATAATCGGTTTAAGTTTCTGTAAACTAAACCTGTTTTAAAGGGAAGATACAACATTTGCAAACATCAAAACACGAAATGATCAAAATTTTTATCACGAAATATCGTACTGGATTGTTAGGGAATGATAGTCCAAAGCATCCTGTAAAATCGTGGCTCCTGGTTTGCTGACCTTTTCAAGAAAACTTGTATTTTTCCAACGCTGGTCGGCCGACCAGGGTTGGAGAAAACTGGCTGTTTTCAAAAACTGCATCTTCTTTTTCATATTTAGTTTATTCCCTATTTTCTTTGCAATTGATTACACACCTGTGAAGAGGTACAAGCCAGCTAGACTGATTCTCTGACGTTACAATTCCCCAAAGTCTATAAATTGCCCCGTTTCATCTTAAGAGGGTCAGGGAACCAGACTACAAGAACATTGTTGGTTTTCTTGGATTTTCAGCATCTCCGAACCCAAAACGTGAAGCAAGTCAATTTTAACAGTATTTGCTATAACATACTAATCCACAAAATCCATTTATTTCTGAAAATTGCAGCAAGCAAAATTAATGTTGTACATTCCCTTTAAGACAACTAATTTTGCTAAGTAGGCCCTATAGTCATAATCATATTTATCTATTTTGAAATAAACAACAAGTGTAGAATGGGGTTCCAACATTATGAGAACGGTGTTCTCTTATTTTTTCTCTTGTTAGCAGAAGGTCTCAAGTAACAGAAATAGACACGCATTGTGCGCGTAAATGGCGTTGCGTTCTTTACGTCTAGCGCGCATTTTTGTCCTCCAGCACGTGATTCTCCAGGCAGCGATATTTTTTTTATTACACACTATATGGGGTACCTGTGCGCTTTCCTATTGGGCATTTTATTAAAACCAGGCTGGAGTGGAGGCTACTATTTTTCACTTGGTACGGATTTCGGACTTTATTTCCCTTTTAAAAAAATCCTCCAGAGCATCGGATCAGAAAAGAAAAAGAAAATTGCTGCTATACAAGTAGTATCCGACTGAAAAATAACGTTTCTAAGATTCGCCTCTTTCCATGGGTACGCAACCTCGTCCCCAGTGCTTACTTTATTTCCAACCGCGTTTCCATAGTAAACCCTGGATAGGAAACTTTCTTCCTGTATCCTGATTGGATACCGCAATTGGCTAGTAATGGATTTTTATCGTGTACTTGGTGCTATATATTCACAACGTGCAGTACGTGTTTTCGCGATCATTCGTCCACGCCTTCTCGAAAATACTAATTTCCTTTCCAATTTGCTCATATTAATATGAAATATGATACTGCATGTTGTCTTGATAAGATCGTAACAGTTTGATTTCAAAAATCGTGTTTTCGTAACTCACGCCGTGCTCGCGCTGCTACGAATTGACTCTGTTTTTACCCCAGACACCGCATACAAAAACAAACGCTAATGTGTAATGCATATCCAGGCACCAGACTGTTCCTCATTTGCATACGTGTGCAAAAATCTTGCACATGCAAAATGATCCAATACCAGGGTGAGAGAGCAGGTAGTGGTGGGCGCGTACTGCTCGACACCCTGGGGACGAGGTTGAGGTCCGGTAGCCTCCGGTAATACACTGTATTACAATTTACGTCACGTGACCAAAACGGGAGGAATTCCTCCTTTTTCCGAAAATGTCCGAAGTTTGCCGAATTCGTTTCGTCGACAATCGGATAGCGCCCGATTATTTCCGAATATAATATAGGTTTAATTAACTGCTAACTGCTTATGATTTTTTTTTAATGAGTTGATAATTAATATTCATTGCTTTCATTTAGAAAACTTGAAATTCAACGACGATTTTGTGCATCAAATATACTCGGATCGTACAGGCGAACTTTTTGCTGCGTCATGTACAATTTTGAATTTGACCACCGTTACTGAGATTTTCCAAACTCGGTCTTCATTCGGCTCCGCCTGCTAACAGTGCTATTTGGGTGCCTATAATTTTGAAGATTCCAGATCAACATTAGTCAATGTTATCTTACAGAAACATCAAACTGTATACCTCGGGGAAAAAATTGCTTAACGTAGGACCGTTAGGACGTCCACGACGTGAAATAGTGCTTACGTTTTAGTCACGTGACGTAAATTGTAATACAATGTATTACCGGAGGCTACCGGACCTAAGATTCATCGGGAATAGTCAGAATCTTTTGGTCTGGGAACCAGACTAGATGCATGGACAACGTATTCATAATTTGTTCCTCGTAATAGGTTTCTAAAATAAACGGGACCATATATATATTCTTTTTCCTCCCCTTTCGCACCGACGAAAGGTGCACTCCTTTTACTGAGCAAGTGCCCCTTTTTGGTGTTGCCCCAAGTTTGAAAAGCGTTCTGCCGCCCCTGAGCAAGGGGGTACGGGTATCCCCCCCCGGAAAATGTTGAAATCTGTGATGCTTTCTTCTGCCTTTTTGAATTTCGAGATACTTGTATAACATCAGTCAGTGACTGAATGGGAGTGGTCACATGGTGTTCCAACCCCTACAGCCCCCAACAAGATGCACCACGGGTAAATTTGCAACTTGTCAATCGAACGCCCCTTTCTTGTACACCGAGGTCCGAGACTGCTTAGGCCTATACCCTGCTGTGCCCCTCGGTGGCAGATGTTGCCATCAGGCCACGTCTTGGTAGAAGTATATGACTCGCGCACAAGCCGACATCACTGGGGTTTCTCAAACAAAAATCAATTATTGTCCTGTCCTTCATCTTTTCATTTCTTTTCAATTTCTGGTACACTAGCCTATTACATTTTTTAAATGTTCCCACCAAAACAAAATCAACTCCCGAAAAGTGATACATAATTTATAGTTCCCAAGCCTGCATGTAGCCATTTTACAAGTGGCATCCTTCCACTTTCTCAGGCAAAATAGGACCCGATTTTCAAACGTAATTTACCAAGCTGCCCTCAGATGGAAGCCCAAAAACCACAAAGTTGATCCTTGACTATATTTACACAATTCCACCGTTTTTAATACCAAACGTCTTCGTTTTCAAAGGAAGTTGTGGGGGGGGGGGGTACTTTTATGCTAATGAGCTCGCGTAGAAATTCGCACTTGAATTAGTGCACTGAACCCATGTAGGTCAGGCCGGCCATACACAGGAGTTAAAAAAATTATGAAAAAAAATAACTCGTAGGTTTCATTTCTACCACGTTCTACATTTTGAGCAGGGTAAAAGACAAAAAATGCAAAACATAGTCCTGCAATGCTTTACACTAGGCCTACCACAATTCTCCGACAGAAAAAGCATAGGCTCAACACAAATTAGCCGTTCAGTAAATATGCCAATAAAAATAACTCTTGCATGCGGACATACATTGTACATGTACAATTTAATCTCGGGTGCGAGTTTGCCAGGGGCGAATTAGTCAAGGGATCAGTGGGCCGGGTTGAATTGGCAAGGGGCAAGGTTGTCTCGTTGGTCACTTGCTATGCAAGTTAATTGCCAATGAAACTGCAGTCGTCTTTAACTAACAAAAACACTACAAGACAATAGACTCACTACATTGTATTCAGGGGCGGCGGAACGGGGGGGGGGGGGGGGGGGGGGAGGGGGGGGGGGGGCGCTGGGCCGGAGGCACTTGCCCCCCCCCCCCCATTTACCCAAGTGCCCCTTTTGCGGACATAATGTGCCCCCTCGAGCAAAAATGTGGCCCCTCCAGATAAAAAAATTGCCATAAAAGTTTGCGGCACTTTGTTTTAAGTAACTAATTTCCAAAATGGTATTGATATTTTTGATATGAACGAGGAATATGAAAACCCAGCCCCAAAACTCCTACAATGCGCCCTGAAATGGGCACATAATGCGTAGCTTGCATAATAATGGCCGGTTTTGAAGAGCGCCCCCTATAGGAAAATGGCCGCTGATTATATTACTTTGGAACAGCTAGTATAACAGAGCTCAAAGTAGGTGAAGCTGGTACTATTCTTACCTTTTCTTTTTTTTCTTTTGACGCTAAAATGACCTGCGTATTCCGTAGACTACGCTCGCTCAAGTTGATCGATTGCCTTCAGTGTCCCCCTCAAAAATTGGTGCTCCCCCAGGTGCTCCCAGAAAATAGCCCAGTTACGCCGCTGAGCCAGCGTATGCCTATTGCTATATTATAGTCATGTCGGTTTTCAAAATAATGTGCAAAATAATACGTACGAACGTGCTAATAATACGCAGTGTCGGCGCCAGACCCTAAAAAACAAATGGGGGGGGGGGGGGGGCAAATGTGGATGAGATAACACCCGACAAGTGCCAGTGATGGTACAACCACTCACAGACCTACCTACCAAAATGAACGACTTATGTTATGTAGATTTTCTACCAAAGTGTCTTAGATGATCCATTATATTACACACTGTCAGTGTTGGTATTATATTAGTCTTGGTCCTTGATTTTAGATTTTAGGTTTTTAGTGTTAATTTGGTCATGTTGTTTTCTTTTAATTTTTATTCATAAATACCTCAGACAGTTTAGCCATTCCTATTGGTCGAGAGCCCGTCACGTGGCCGGCCTTAAACGGGTGATAAAGACATGGCTAGCTGGTCTTAAACACTTTTCCAGTGTCACAATAAAATGTGGACTCCTAAAAATCCAGTGCCTCTTATCGTTTCATTGGTTGAACGCTCACAATCCTCACGTAGGCATGCGCAACACTACCAGGGAGTCAGAATTTTATAGTTCTAAATTCAAAACGCAACGCGCCAGGTGCGTTCTGCGCGACATCGCGCAGAACATGATACGCGCGCGTCAATCTCCATAAAAGGGTTGTTTACATCTTACTCGCCAGCTGAACACTCCATTATTTTGCAAGAGGGATGTTTCAAAAAGCATAAAGTGAATTTGTTGAACAAAATCGGGATGTTTTGAACGAATTATATGATTTTTTCTTACCGAAAAGGTATTTATGAATGGGAATAAATATGTGCTCCGTCGGTATTTATCAGTCTGTTTAAGACCACTTAGAGTCTGGGTGCTGATAATTACCCTCGCCTCCGGCTCGGGTAATTATCAGCACCCAGACTCTAAGTGGTCTTTAACAGAGTGATAAAAACCTCCAGAGCACACATTTATTCCCTTAGTTAATTTCCATTTTGGTTTTAGTTAAGTCCTGATTTTCAGCTTTATTATGTTTGTCCTTCGTTTATTTGAAATCTAAAATCTTGTCTCTGGTCTCTATTAATTCAATTTCCTCGCGACCGTTCCTTCCAAAGTCCCCGAGTTTCAATTAGATTGGTTAGTAAAATCCCCATAGAGTCTATTTAGTGCGAGTTCCCCCATACAGCGTGTCATTTTTCCCCAGGTTACACAAGTCCACATATATAGCACCCTTGTCCTGCACTATGTGGACACACACAGCCTTACAATACTTGTGTGGGAAAGACCATATTTCTCATTCACTATTTCCTCATTTTCTTTATTTGTACCATTTTTCTTGAGACCAAGTGCCAATTTCAAGGAAATAAGTCATCAATGATTAACCTTCATTGTTTATTGTTATACTTCTATTATTATCGTACATTTACTAGTGTAATTTCTTAAAAAAAAATGAAATTGCTTCTTATGAAATATGTATTATGTCCGTAACAAGTTCAGACTATTCAATGTTCAAGTTTCTTATTGTGCGTAGCGCTTTCGACGTCATCTGAGATAATCATGACCTACTCCAACAATTCCATTTATAACCTGGACTATGTTCTCTCTTTTCTTTTTAAACGGCATTCAACTTTCAAAAGGTTTTGTTAGAAATGCAGCAATAAACAGCAAATCATCCAACATCCCTCAAAATATGGAAAACGTCAAACCAAATAATTACAAAACAATTAGGCCTATGTTCCAAGTCTACCATAAATATAATTACAGATACATTTTTGAGTCAAAGTTGTTCATACACAGCCAATCACATACTTCTTGGATGGGAGATGTAAACATAAATATGCATTTGCTTTCAATGCACGTCAACATTCAAAGCTAAAATATAAATCTTTGAACTTAACTGCCTACTCAAGTCACAAAATTAAACCTAGAAACAATTTGGGTATTTGTTGGTGATCATTCTCGGGCTATGGTGTTACCTTTTGGAGCAAAACGTCCGGCTTTCATTATTCAACAATTCTATCGGTTATACATTTCTCAAAAACAGTGATTAAAGCATTACTACACATATGTATTAGTAATTCTAAAGGTGCACTTTCGTCTGGAGATTGGCAATATTTTGCGTCACATTCTTTACAAGACATATTTCAAAGGTCTGGGTTGCAGAAAATATGCATAATATCTTACACTAAGGAAGAAAATGTTGGAAAACTCCCATTTGTTTAATTCTGATGGGCATCGAGTTTTGCTTTGTCTATACCCATTTCCAGAAGTGAATTCAAATGAAGCCATCACATTTTTGAGCAAAACTTTTGACGAAAGGCTGGTGCCACAAAAATGTGTGACATTTCTCTGTGGAATATCAGGTCTCACTCTAGTTTCAGAGTTATGATCATGGCGATCCTAGCGCACATACATTTATTTACGTTTTCAAAAGAACATGTGGGACTCAAGTGATGACTAGCATTTCTAACAGTTTCGATTATTGAGGAGCAAAATCTTAAACCCATGAATTCCTTTGAGCGACAACTACATGAAAACTGCACATTTGCAATGTGTGAAAGTTTATTTTCTACTTTTTTAGGATTCAAACTGTTATTTGAAGCATTCCAGACGAAAGTTTTCCTTTAAGGGTAAAGAAAAGAATAAAATTAATGATGTTGTTATTATTTCACAACAAAAGGCAGGCCCAGGGGTGTGCTTAGGGCAAAGTCAGAAGTAGTATGTAATTAAATAAGAAAATGCACTGTGAAAGCTGACCAATGCTTGGTCCCATTTTGCAATTCGGGCACTCATTAGGATGGAGTCACTACTTTGCCTGTTCAGGCCTGAGACTATTTTGGAAGACCTGTTACATTATTGGATTACATGTCAATGAAGGCCTGCATATACTGTACATTTACATCCGTGTTAAACATTACGTCATTTCCTTGGACCTTTGTTTTAATGTAGAGGTGAACTATTCAAATATCACAAGTATCACATATCACAGGTTTGAAATGGAGCTGATGCTTTCACTCCAATTGTTTCAAGTGTGTGCGCTGCCTCTTATGTTTTTTTTATATTCTTACATGAAGCATTTACGCGATTTCATTTATACAAACCCAATTCATTTCACTACTAGCCTCTAATATAGTGTTGGAACAGTTAAAAATGTAGGACAGCTCATGATTGGTCAAAAGCTGTTTTTTTTACTGATACAACTAGTAGTAATACAAGATTAAAAATATGACAGTGCACCTTTTATTGCTGGTAGATGAGGTACTTTTGTAAAGACATGGTCACAGAAGAACACAATCGTTGTCTTTCTTTTGTGTACCTCCATCTTTCTTCTCGATAATCTGTAATAATGTCTTGAAGATGTCCACTACACTCTGAAATAAAAAAAAAATCCAGAAATATTTTAGCAATTGACAAAGGAACCACAATGCACAATGGGCCCCATGCACAAGTACCTCCTCAACGGTAAGAAAGGGAGAGTTAGGGGACCACTTGGGTGACATACGAATGCATTGCCGACAACGCCTGACGCTCATGCGAAGATGCTATGGCTTTGAAGGGCTGGAAGATGGCCAAGGTGACTCCAGTATGACTTTCAGGTACAAAACAAGCCACAAAGGTTCATGGCATAACCTCTGTTTTGCTAATCCGATGTAGGGATTCCACAAGGGTCAATTCTTGGCTGGCTTCTTTTTATCACTTTTATTAATATCCCACATTCATGTGTAGCATCGATTTCTGGAACAAAAGTGAACATGTATGCCAACACCACCATGATAAAGTTTGAAGGCACAAACCCTGATGGCATTGAATCTGATACGGTGAATGGTCTTTGTCCAGTAACTCATTGGTTGATGAACCATAAACCTACACTAAATGTGAGTAAAACTAATTTCATATTTGTTCTCGTCCAAGGATACCTGCCTTTTCTCGGGTGCAAATCCCATCGAACAAGTTCATTTGTATAAGTATCTTGGGATTTTTCTTGATGAGAATATTTCTTGGTCCGATCACACTGATTATGTTGCCAAGAAAATATCTATGAAAATGGGGTTTCTTCATCGATCTGCTAAACCCTACCTTCCCAATTCAACGTTTAACATGTTAATTGGTGCCATGATCTTGCCCCTTGTTTGACTACTATAATGTTAACAGGACAAGTTGTGCACACTTCTACTCTGACAAGCTTATTAAATTGCACAACCATTCGGCCAGATTAATCTTAATGCCCACCCAAGAACACAAATCACTGAATTAAGGCACTTTCATGGTTACCTTTGTCAGCATGTTGGGAAAAGCACCATTTGTGCAAAGTGTATAGTAGACCACGGGGCATGGCTGCAAAATGTGCTTAGAGAAAGTGATTTTCTTGGCGCACCTCTCAGAACTAAGTGAATTTTTGCAGGTTATTAGCTGAGACCATATGGATCACGAAAAACCAAAATCCACAATCCCAAAGTGACCAATCATTTAAATATTTGCATTTTAATCAGCGGTTCAAAACAGGGCGCCCTCTATTGACCAGGATTGGGAAAACTGTGCACATTTTCAATGGGAAAGATTGTTTTATTGCTGTTGCTTGCTAAAAAGGGTCTCTACAGAACCAAGACTCAATAAAAAGGAACTTGGGGTGACTTTTAATGCTCCAATAATTAATTTAAATATCAAATTTTCCATCCCATTGAAAATCAAGGAAGATGTTACAAGCCCTTTCCCAGCCTCAGTGCAAATGTTTACTCCTTTTGTTTTTATTTTCATTTAGAATACATGTACATGTATTGCTCTTTTCTGATCTTCTTAATAGGGTATAATTGATTATTAAATTACATGTGTGGTGTATAATTTTTTTTTTGGTTAAAATTACAAAGTATTTCTGATTCATGATGTAATAACATTCAACATAGTGTCCGACACAAATACGAATGAATTTAGTCTCAATGAAAAAATAAACATGACCACAGGGCTTTATAACTTCAGCCTTTGACGATATTTATTCATACAAAAAACAAAACGGTAAACAGTAAATAAAAAGACTTGAGAAATAATTACTGTGATTGGCAAAAATTATAATACAGTGCTTGCGGTTTGCGTCTCTGGTGGAGCCAATATTTTTGAGGATTAAAATAAACTGCAATTACATGTACTTTTAATTTTTCAACTGTCTTACATATTAAACATGTTCCGGGAAAGACTGTTGTAACCTGGCACCCCTTTTTTCTTCATATCATCTCAACAAAGGTTAGTCATTGCAAAAATGGTGAACAGACATGAATTTTCAATGGCGAATCCAATGGCATCTGGAAACTACATCCATTATCTACAGCGAGTTCCGTTGTATAATTTTCAAATCATTTGAAGGGTCGAAGGAGAACACGAAACATGTCATCAACCTTCAAAGAAACCATAACTGCTGTTGAGAACATGGTACAATGTATAAAAGGATTGGTGAATACCTCTAATATAAAATGTGAAACATTTCTCTTTGCACGAAGGCATCAACCTAGAGCCTTTTGGGCCTTTTGCATAGCATCTTGGAGGACAATCTTTTGCACCCCCCCTAAAAAAAAAAAATAGGAATTACAGTAACAGAAAGCTCTCAAGGATGTCTTTATAGAGTCTATTTGATCAACAACAAATAAGACTGTAAGCATGAACATTACTGAAGAGGAATAAACTGTTTTTAAGCCCTTACAAATTACCACAAAAAATCTTCTTTGGCTTCACGGTCAGCGCTTAAAAAGAAAAAGGATTGTCAAAAAGGAAAACACATAGTAAGATTATTTCCCATCCCCTTGCTGAAACTGCAAGTGGAAAAATCCTGCAACAAAGTCAACGGTGTCCATTTCAACCGTAAGACTGAACTTTGGTGTTTTTTTAGTTGTGTACATCCATAACAATGTAAGTTAGTTAAACATAAGTCCTGTTGATTCATATTTGGAAATATTTAAGTGGATGGGAAGCAGACTGTGTGATTCAAACTTTCTGAAGTGACAATCCTATTCCTTATTTAGATAGACATACATGTACATGTACGTGATGGTCAGTCCTCGATATCTGAATCCTTTTTGGGTGAAGTGCGCTGCCCTTCACTTGGAATGTTTTCACAGTTGGTGCACTTGCACAAGTCTGTGCATGGCAGTTTTTTTCAAGACAGCTACACTGGCCTTTTGTGCATTGACTTTTTTACATGAGCAATGGGCAAATTCCATGACACTGTCTGGGGCAGGGGGAAGATCCATCCAGTGGATACTGATGTCATCGCCGATGACTTTCCAACCTCTTCTGTGTGGAGACAGCACTTCAGGACGTGGCATCCTTGTTTGGCGGCATCATTGACTCCATCACAGTTCCCATCTGGAACATGCTGTATCTGCAAGTTGTCAAATTACGAGAAAAATCCCTTTCTTAAATGAGCAGTTTTTAATTGCAAATTGCATTGTCTTATTGTTTAACAGGCACTGCATGTTTTAACTTGAGAAATAAACATTAGCAATGAATGGAATGTTTTTTTTTAAACTGTACGAGAAACAAATTCCTAGAGATTGTCAATTCTAAAGTAGGGCTTGTATATGTTTGCAAGTATTTCCAATTTGATTTAGCTACAAAATTATGAAACCTTGACTCAAACTAAAGTTGTGTAGAGGAAGGCTCTATCTCCAACCAGCCCCTGCTTTAGACATGTTATATTTTTCAAGTGAGTGTGCTCATGTGACTCCATAGGAAAAAAAAGGCAAAAATACCTTGACTTTCATGTTGTTGTTTCTTTGCAAGTCTTTCTGCACGGTCTATCATGGAAACATGACAGACGTTTGTAGCACTGCTGAATGTGTTGATGGTATCCAAATGCCTGTAATTGAGAAAATGTTTTTACAATATCACTCATTACTCTCATTTCAATTATTTCAAAATGTAAATCTTTGTCAGTTGATTGGAGGATTATGGGTCAAAGAGAAATGTTCCATTCAACTCAGCTTCACCTCGTAGAATGGAACATTCTATCATCTAACTTAGGAAAATATTTACACCATGGCACCTTCAGGTACAAACATTTTATTTTTTGTATACTATTCTTCACATGTAGTGATCAGGGAAAAAAATTTAAAAATGGAAAAAAAAGTGAAAATCTAAAATCTAAATATATTGACAGTGAGGGCTTGACATTAAGAGAAGTGGGCAGGTTCTCATTATTTTTTTATTATATTATACTATGTAGAAAAAAAAATAGCAAGGAAATAAAAGTACACTTGAAATGAGGACGCTATGGGCTGACAGCTTAAAGAATGGCAAAATGTTGGTTTTAACGACTTGGTACTTAGATAATTATAAATTAATTGAATGGTAGACCCACAACATACTACACAGTCCCCAATGATGCCAAGTATAAAGTCAAAGTGGATTTTGTTCTCCTTATTTTAAATCAAGGGAACCGGCCGTTCTATACACAGTCGCCAAGTTCAGGAAGCATAGGCCTACTCAATATAAAATGTTCCGTTGTGCAATGTAATAAGAGTCTCTTCCTTGTCTTAAAATCCTACATCTGAGTGAGGGGGAAAAAAATCTTTGATCTGTGGCTTTTCCTAACTTGCCATGATCATGATGTCAACAATGGACGGTCAGATGGTCTACTAGTAGTACTAGTAACATATTTTACAAAACAAATCACACATCATACGAATCTAGGTTGTAGAAAAAATATTCTGAAATATTCCGAATCCAACGGCTTCTTACAATTAGGTTCAAGGCAAGAATAATAATACGAACTAACGTAGGCCGATGATTCCGGTACACATCTCCTTCCACGAGAGTGCTGCATCAGTCATGTCAGTGGTGCACGTGCATGCCGATGAACTTCTCCGCTTTTTCCACGATTTCTGCGCGTGTAATTTTATCCAGCTTGTCTCGGAGAACGATAAAACGCTCGATTCGGCATTCGAAACATGCATAATGCACTTCGTTTCGTCCGAATCGCCGTCGTCCGAGGAACTCATGGCGGCCGCCATCTTGCTGTCTAGTAGTGCTTACCGCGCATGCTCTTACTTACAGCGCCCGCTATTGGTCCATTCACCGCACCACGATAGAAGGGCCTCGCTGATTGGTCGTTGGAAAATAATGACGTAATTCTTCACTCGGTATTTTTAGCGCCGAAACAGAAAAAACCTGAACTTAAAATCATCATTTTAGCACCGTTTTGGGTCACGGATCAACGGTGGATTTTATATGTGAGCTTCCCAACAGCTTCCTGAGTAGTTTAAAGAACAATTTATTTAGATCTGTGATATGTGTCAACAAACTGCAAGATAATCGGCAATGCATCTTGGACCCCGTTCCCACTTGATCCACCAATTGGTGGATCTGATCCACCTTTTGCCAAATTGCCGGATCAGATCCCCCAATTGGTGGATCAGATCCGGCAATTGTGTGTAGTGGGAACGCTAACCGTTATAAGGTGGATCAGGATCAGATCCACCTTTTCTGATCCACCTCTGGACCAGGATACAGATCCCCCAATTGGTGGATCAGATCCGGCAATTGCCGGATCACGATCAGGTGGGAACGCAAAAGGTGGATCTGATCCGGCAATTTGACCTGTTAACATCCGCCCAGTGCACGAGTGGCGCGAAAATAATGCGGTCTCATGAACGAAGAAACACGTTTTCAGGCGTGTAGCTCATGTGAACATTTCCAGCGTATACAACATGCACAATAAACAACCGCTGAACTACGGGCTAGCACCGCGCATGCAAAAGCGCACGTGGTATCCTAAAACTACACTATAGGCCTTATTTTTGTTGCGTGTTCGTCCATTACTAAACCTTTTTCATTCCTGAAATTTTACTTATTTTTCCATCCATAAATGACTCTGAGTCCGCACTCACCAAAAGACTTCACTTTGGCACAGAATCATGGAAAAGCTTACGAGTATGCGATGAGAATAGTGCCGGTAACGCGGTACGTACGGAGGTGACAAATCTGAAGTATTGATTATAGAAAATTGGAAAATGATGTCGTAGTACATCATGTGACCGTTTCTAACCAATGAGAAGCTTCAGAACCAGGGAATCCCTTATCGATGCATTGGTTTCTGCCGTCATGTCACACAATGAGCGGCTCTGTTGGATTTCACCTGTTAATTTATGCACGCACGGATCCTCTACGGATCCGTGATTTATGTTGGTGAATTCGCGTAATTTTTGTCTGTAAATTCTGATAGTGCTGTTTGAAAACTGACCCATCCTGGCCTAGCATGCAACCATGCAACAATGGCACTCCCACAGAGCGCGCGTAATGGACCGATCCAGTCAGCCCCGCCCAGTGCGCACGTGGGCAAATTAACACGTGCTCCTCTCCAATGCCACGCTGCATTTTCCTGCCGCGCGCATCATACGCGCGCGCACGCATGTCGGACTTTTGTGCACGCATGTCGGACATAAATCACGGCTGTGATTGGTCAGAATACCATGGGGCGGTGCTTACTGGATCGGTCCATTCCGAACTCAGTGACCTTTCGTACCCAACATTTCCGTACGAAAAGGTGGATCAAGCATAAGTGGGAACGCGACTTGCGGTTTCGTTGCGGTAAGATAACGATCACACCAAAATGCCGGATCTTGATCCACCTTTTTCCAATTCAAGTGGGAACGCGGTGTTGGTCTATAGATAACCCAGGTCAGTCCAGCATATCTCAAATCACAATTTGATAAACCATGCCACTATGCCAATTAGCCTATTTGAGGTATGATGGACACAATAGGAGGGCACTGTTTGGTTTGAGTAAAACACAAGAGACTGTAAACAAATCAAACAGCACCCTCCTATTGTGTCAGCCATACCTCAAATAAGCTAATACATGTAGGTCCGATATCTTGGTGTATCTTCCTATAAAGCGTAACAGGGATGTGTTATTAGTCTGGGAGCTACCGTTAGGTGGAGTTTGATGAACAATTTGAGCACAAAAGGTTTGAAGGTACCAGGCCATTGTCCATCGGTGGGGGGGGATATACAATATGCAGCATTCAATCAAATGTTTCATGACCAATCTTATCTCATGAGTAAACTGGATAACTAAACAAATCAAATGTCCATTTCAACTCGGTTAGACATGGTTCTTTACTCACCTCGTTCTGCTTTGCTGAAGACTCAATGAAGTTAGCATTCCATGAGTTGGCTAATTCCCTCCCTTCTGCGGTGGATATAACCCTGTTACAAACACACAGCTTTGAAAATTATTTTGCAAGTATGAATTATGGCCAACATTATTTTGGACAGTGATAGGGAGAAAGTATTTAATTCAAACTGACATAAAAAAAAGGAATGATTACCAGATATCTTGAATTAAATTTCAAGATATTTTTTAATGGATTTTGCGATATCTTGAAATGCATTTTGAGATATCTTGAATTTGATATCAAAAAGTTACTTTCTACCTTGGTGGGAAGCTGTTGGGAAGCAGTGTAACGTATTTGTGCGTTGTGTGTGTGTGGGCGGGCTGTAACATTATGGGGAAGTTTTTCATTGTTAGGGTAATTAGGACCGAGTTGTGGGACTTTCTGCTGTCCCACAGTGCTTCGGTCCCCATAGTACCATGGGACAACTCCTATGTAGTCCCCACAACCACGGAACAAGAAGGTTTTTTTTGGGGGGGGGGGCAGGGGGGGGGGGTTGTCTCCAGTACATCTATCGGCGACCATTATTCGCTCTTTTCACGCTCCGCCATTGGGCATGCAGAGCCTCGATCTGGCAACTGTACACAATAAAAATAGCCGGTCCAGTGATCTGAACCCCGACACGGGAATCACTGAACTGGCTATATTTATTGTGTAAAGTTGCCAGATCGAGGTTGTGCATGCCATGGCGGAAGTGTGAAAAGGGCGAATTGTAATGATGGTTACCCCCAGAGGCATGCATGTTTACCTCTGGAGGCAACCACCATTGCAATAATGTTCGCCCATAGAGGTACTCAGAGAGGTCCTCAGTTTAACTCACTATCGTCAATAAACATTACCTTTCCATATGGAGATCTTTCTTGTTGCCAACAAGAACAACGGGAACACTAGATAACATCATAGGAAAAACAAAATGAAATATAAGGGACCAAGTAACAATTGCTGACAGTAACAGAAAATGCTGTGTATCTTTTTTTCCTTCTTCCCAATGCTAAAAGTTCTTTCACTCTTTGTCAAATGGTCAGTAATTTGTGAGTACAATGTACATTCAATCGCATGCAAAAACGCATATTTTACACATAACACTTTTGAACTTGAGGTTTCCTTAATAAGGTGCTCCTTCCGTGGGAAGTATACACTAGCTAACTTTTATCAAACATTAAGTTCAACCGAAGAAAAAAAAAATTACTGTTTTATATAAGTGAGCAATGTATGACAGCTTTTTCGTGTCGTCATGAAACTATGATCTTTCCAAGCAATTTAAATAACTTTCATAAAGCCTCTACATCAAGTGTCCTGATCAAATGAATATTAGATACATGTAATTACTTAGGGGGAAAATAATTTCAATGTTTGCTTTCTGCCATTCAAAATATGTTTTTTTTTAATGTCTCAAACTCAAAAATTCCATCATACTTCATGCACATGTAGTTATTGATTGCAGTTTCTGCTATCAGAAACTGACCGGCTAACCCCAGTAAGCTTGATGGTGGAATGATTAAGACATCTGCATACATAAGTAGGAGATTTTGGATTTTAACTATTCAACAAGACATCAGTGAGGAGCAGTAACCCAATCCTGAGTTGGATTTTCTCATAACTTGCTTTTGAAAGCTTTAGGCCCTAATAGGTTTCGAAAGCACAAAAGCCAAAGAATTCCCTCCCAAATGAATAGGGGAGCACAGCTATGAAAGTCCACAAGACTTTTACCAAACCCAATCTGATTAACAGCTCTGTTTATCAGACGATGCATCAGGAAAGACCCATGGGTCTATCTTCTCTTCATCCTACATTTACTTACTTGACATTACCTGTGGTATCCAACAGCTTCTCATATATAATTTTTACTACATCAAAACTGAATGAGGAAGAAAAGGAAAAATACTTGTAAATCAGTCATGTATTCATATTCTGCCACAAACATCAAGTAATTTCCCCTGTTCTCTTTTATCTAATCTTGTTTTCTGGTTGTCCACAAGTCTGCTGATTCTTTGCACTTCTATAAATGGTGAATCTTATTTAATTTCAAATACATGGTATAAAATTCCAATAGTATACAACATGATTTGTAGTCTATGAAATATCCTCTTGCACAGCAAGAGTCTATAATATGTGAGCAGATGCGGTGATTAATTATGCAAAACAAGACTGCGTCTTGACCTCAAGATTCTGACCATTCAGTGGGCACCTTCTGTTGGGTTTTCCGTAACCCGTTGAATTGACCAATCAACAGCTTTGTCCACATTTCTGATCAAGATGACGTCACAATTTCTAAAGCTGACTCTAATTGGCTGGCAGGTGCGGAGTCGCATAAATTTGCACTGCTCACATACATGTATATCAGACGGTGGTTAGGAAGAGGTCCTGTTGAACAATGGGTGACTCTTGGGGATTCAGGTTGGCGTAGCGGTACTTCCCCGCCTTCCACCGCTGTGACCTTGGTTCGAATCCCACCTGGGCCAATTTGTGGATTGGGTTTTCAGTCCCTACCTGATTACGTGGGTTTTCCCCAGAATATTCTTCTGGGCTTTTCCTCCCACCTCTAAAACTGTAATTTCTTCTCATTGTCTCCTCTCTATTGGTTTCATTGAAATTCATTTGCACCTGTGGTCCTGTTAGAAAGGGACAGAACACAAAGCAAAAATGTAAATTTTTATGAAATTTACAAATAAATTCAAGATCACCTTTTTTGCGATGTGACAGTATAAACAAGGACATAACCATGTATTGTGAAGGTCAGAGACTGAGGGAAGATGGAGTACTCATCCTGGCCGGCCGTGTCTACGATCTTTAGTTTGTATTCTTGAGTTCCAAGTTTGATCATTTTTTCAAATGCTGCAACAAAAAAAGCCCAAGTTTTCATAAATGACAAGATGAAATTAGAACCGGAAAGTTTACCCCTCGTGGCGCGCTTTCGGAACCCTTGAAAAGAAAAAATTAGTCTAATGATAGAATTTCCAATTATTTTTGGTACATTGGTTTCTTAAGAAAATCACCCCCAAAACAATCCTTTGTAAAACTGAATATTGATTAAAGGAAATTGATAAATATTCTGACGTGGAAGAGAAAAATCGTGCCGAAAATTGATGTCTCATTTCCAAACAAGTCAGGTGTGTTTACAAACACAAATGCCCCGCAACCGTGACTGTTCCCATGACATTACACCACTCTTTTAACATCAACTTACATGTACCTTGGTCACATGGAACGTTCATTGACAGCATTAGTGTCTTCTGTAGGTTTTATATGAATTAATCCCTAATCCCTATGATCTCAGAATAAATACAAGATTTTTGTTGTTTCAGCCACTGTGACCTTGACCCTTGACCTTTCGACCCCCAATGCGATAGGCCTATTTGGATTACCAAGAACGATCCACAAACCAAATTTGAAGTTCACGTGTAAAGTATTTCTCAAGTTATCGCGCTGACAAAATTTCTTTTGTTTTAGCCATTGTGACCTTGACCCTTGACCTTTTGGGCCCAAATGCAATAGGCTTCTTAGGATTGCCAAGGACAATCCACAAACCAAATTTGAAGTTCATATGTAAAGTATTTCTCAAGTTATCGCGCTGACAAAATTTCTATTGTTTCAGCCAATGTGACCTTGACCCTTGACCTTTCGGCCCCAAATGCAATATGCTTCTTAGGATTACCAAGAACAATACACAAACCAAATTTGAAGTTCATATGTGTAAAGTAATTCTCAAGTTATCGCGCTGACAAAATTTCTTTTGTTTTAGCCACTGTGACCTTGACCCTTGACCTCTCGGCCCCAAATGCAATAGGTTTCTTAGGATTACCAAGAACAATACACAAACCAAATTTGAAGTTCATATGTAAAGTATATCTCAAGTTATCGCGCTGACAAAATTTCTTTTGTTTTAGTCACTGTGACCTTGACCCTTGACCTTTTGGCCCCAAATGCAAAAGGGTTTTTAGGATTACCAAGAACAATACACAAACCAAATTTGAAGTTCATATGTAAAGTATTTCTCAAGTTATCGCGCTGACAAAATTTCTTTTGTTTTAGTCGCTGTGACCTTGATCCTTGACCTTTCGGCCCCAAATGCAAAAGGGTTCTTAGGATTACCAAGAACAATACACAAACCAAATTTGAAGTTCATATGTTAAGTATTTCTCAAGTTATCGCGCTGACAAGATTTGTACGGACACACCCACACACACACCCACCCACGGAAGGACAAGGCGGAAACAGTATGCCCCTTCGGCTTCGCCGCGGGGCATAAAAATCTAAACTAAATGTGGACTGGTGCAAATTGGTGTTCTCGTACATGGATGAAAATGTTTAAAATTTTGTGGCAGTCTAAGTAGGTCAAAACTGAAAGGTAATAAAAGACCAAGATGTCTTTTTAAGGTTTACAATTTTTTTGATTTAAAAGACTCATTAGCATTTATGAAAAAATGTAAAGTGACCGGTGATAAGGAATGCACTTGAGCCAGCCTGATTATTAATGTAGAATCCTTCGGATGTAGGTAGGTATATTTTCGCGTCGTTATACATAATTTACATTCTTGTTCTCGAGCAAGTACATGATGTAAACTGAAAACAAACGTGACTGAACAAGGAGACCTAGGTACAAAAATGCCAGATTTTAAAGGTCGTAAGTAAAATTCAATTTTACCCATCTCCAAGTAACTTTCATGATGTTTTCTTGAGCAATTCCTACATGTAGGTTAAATTCCAACATGAATGTTGCTTAGGGTGGTTACGGTTAACAATCATTCTGTCAAAAATTACAGCGAGAGAAATGGCAACCCCAGTGGCGTATCCAGAGGGGGGACCGAGGGGGGGGGGGGACTTCTATTTCATTTTTGAGTAAGTTTGATAATTGTTTAAAAATACAACTTTTTTAAATGAAGATGCATGGACATGTGTTCAAATATTTCTTAAGCAACAAGATTCCCATATTTTTAATGAACTTCTATGAAATAAAAATGTTTTGGACAGAGCTGGTTTTTTTTTTACTCCCCCTCCCTATGAATTCACTCCCTACCATTTTCAAATGTACAACTTACTGTTTTCAATGGTTGGGTCATAGGCATCCACAAACTGATTCTCCACAAACTGTATGGTCAATGATGATTTCCCTGCAAAAAGTAAAGGACAATTTAAACGAATGTCAAATTTAAAAACCGTATAGTCAATGATGATTTTCCTGCAAAAAGTAAAATCAAAACATTTTATACTTAAAATACCATATTGAATATCAGCAGGCTTAATTTTGTAGAAAGAGTGCATGTTTTTCATTTAGGAGGAAAATTAAGGGGTAAAATGATGACAGCGACTGAACTGCCGTGACTCGCATATATGTCTAAGTGCTAAAACAGGTAAGAAAGTCGCATTCTAGCAGGTAATAACAATTAACAGTCCATTGAACCGATGGCTGTTTGATGTCCTACTCAGCTTAAATAATCGAGGCACTCCACTGTGATTGGCTGGCTGTTCTGATCCCAAATGTGACTTTTGTTTTCAGGATATGATACGGCCATATCCAGGCCCGGTGCCCTTCATGTGTATACGTTAACACAAACCTCACCTAAAGCTACAAAATACTACTAAGTAGTAACCTGTTGTATGCATTTCTTTCTATACAAGTGTGCGCAACACCTGTAGTATATTCTGTGGCATTTGAGAAAGCGAATTCTTTTGGTCAGAGAACGGACTAGATAGGCCTATACTTCACTCAGCTGCCTGTCATGAACTTCCACTTCGGTTGGCAAACAAATTTAAATAAGAGATCAATTTCACCATTTTGGGCAAATATTGAGAGGTTGAACCTGCATTCTGAGTATGAGTTCGAATGATTTCCATGAATTTAATTTTTTTTCTTCAAATTACCAACCTTTTGAGGGAACGTACTTATGGCCCCACGCACAGAGTCTACTCTAGTGCGGGGCCTGAGTGATAGACTAATATAGGGCTATACTCAGATAGATCAATTGAAGTTGCTGTGGCAGAAAATTGTCCATTTTTTCCAACCTCCAAACTCTACTTTCATGAAATGTTTGGCCCCAGTATTTTACAGGCATTAGTTTGACATGGTAAGGCAAAAGAAAGTTTAGAAACACTTACAGAACTGTGTAATAACATGTACAATACGGGCCACATCCCAGAAGACTTCAGACAATCAATTTTTGTGACAATCCCGAAGAAAATGAAAGCCATGGATTGCACAGACTTCAGAACCATCAGTCTGATGAGTCACGTGGTAAAAATGTTACTCCGGATCATCTTGGAGCGTATTAAAAACAAGATCAACAGAGAAGTTGGGAAGGAGCAATGTGGATTTAGACCTTCTAGCGGAACAAGGGAAGCAATCATCAATATGAGATCAATAAGCGAAAGACACATAGAACTAGACACTGAGGTACATGTATGCTTCATTGACTATGCAAAAGCATTTGACAAAGTTCACCACAAAGCAATGATCGACTGCTTGCAAGCAATCGGTTTAGACGGCAAAGACATCCGACTGATTGGAAACCTGTACTGGGATCAAGTAGCAGCAATACAGATTGGCAACACACTCTCGCCCACTGTTGAAATCAAGAACGGCGTGAGAAAGGGATATGTACTCTCACCCAGCTTATTCAATATCTACACAAAAGTGATCTTCAGAGAAATTGAAGATTACAGAGGGGTTAATGTGGGAGGATTCAATGTGAATAACCTACGATATGCAGATGACGCAGTCCTCATGGCAAAAACAGAAAGGGATCTACAAAACTTTGTGGACAAAATCAAAGAAGAAAGCGAAAAACACGGGCTTAAAATGAACGTCAAGAAGACAAAAACAATGGTCATCAGTAAGAGGAAGTCTAAAACCTGCATCCAGGTTGACGGGAAAGAACTGGAACAGGTCGACTCCTTCATCTACTTAGGACAAATGATAACGGAAGATGGGCGATGCCAAGATGAAATCAAACGAAGGATAGCTATTGGCAAATCCGTCTTCAATAAAATGGGCACCTTCTGGATGCTAAACATGTTTTTTTTTTTTTTACTTGGCCTTAATGGTTATGGGTTCTTTCCCTCAGTTTTCCCACAAAAAATTCTAGTGGGGGCTATCAGAAAAGGGTAGGTAGGTAGGGAAACAGGAAGCAGAACTTTTTTTTTTTTTTTTGGCCTTAGGTACCTCTGGGATGGGTTCAAATCTCTGAAACGTCAAAAAAACCCGTGAAATTTACCAGAATTTCGCTATAAACAGAGATCACAGAGAGTTTACTCGGCCAGCTGTCATCGTTGGCTGTTGACTGAGGGTGCTGTGCTCTCAACCAAATTTCATGCTTTTGTTTGACATTGAACCCACCCTAGAGGTACATAACCATGTCAAAATAATGCCTGTGAAATACTGGGGCATAACATTTCGTAAAAAATTGACAAGTTTCTGACACAGCAACTTCAACTAGTCTATCTGTAAGGTTTGTAAAAACCTTACAGTTCTGGAAGTAGTCTAAATCTAGCTTTAGTAACTCCAGCTGATGTGCTCATCAGGAACTCACATGTAACACTGGAGACAAAATTACGTTGTAAATGTGAGATTGTAAGAGACCCTAAAAAAACCCCAGCTTCCATAAACATGACAAGATATCCCAACCCAGAACATACCTCATAGTTTGCACTCAGTCATTCACGAAGCTAAATGATCGACTTGAAACAGAACAAATGTTACTAAAATATGAAAAATATTGATGATTTCGGTGTCTTCTTAAGAAAAAAAATCCAGTGCCGCTGCTGTCATGGTGTTGTGGTTATTGCTTGTGCCGATCAGCATCAGATTACTCCTCGATTGGCTAATCTGTACAAGCTCACAATACCACAACACAGCCATGCATGACAGTACAGCGGCACAGGACGTTTTTTTTTAAGTGGCGGAAATCACCAATATTTTTCATATTTTAGTAACTTTTGTTCTGTTTTAAGTCGATCATAAGGCCGATCAACATTAATTTTAAGGTTTTTATCGCTCAAGGTTGAAAAAAAAAATTGGTCGGGGTGGGGGGATTTATATTTTATTTTTTATAAATTCCACTTCTTTTTTTGTGGCTTGTTCATAAAAAAGTCCAGTTTCATGGCTGTCATCCATGTTGCATGGTTAATTATGCAAATGCAATGCATCACGTGATGACAATCGAACAATCTGTTCGCATGATGTAGGTACCACACCGCTTTCAGGTGCCGCTAGTGGGTTCAATTTTCGTCTGGTGCATTGTCGTGGAAAGCAGTTGTTGAAACTGGACATTTGTTATGGACATGCCACCGAAATCATCAACATTTTTCTTTTTTAAAGTTTTTTTTTGGTTCTGTTTGAAGTCGATCATTAGCTTTGTGAATGACTGCTGCATGGTTATGAGGTATGTAAATGGAATCTGGGTTGGGATAATAGAGGGAAAAAGGGTAATTTTGTGGAGACCGTTTCTTAAGGTCTCTTAAAATCTCACTTTACAACGTACAACTGTCTCTAGAATAAACTACAATTACAAACTAAGCCTAAATGTGAAAATCAAAATTTGACAAAGTTCGACATGTTTTTGTACATGGTGGAAGTGTGGCCTTTATTTACGGAGGTAGTCCAGTAAATTGGCCACATTTATGGGGCTAATCTGTCTCCAGCGCTAAATCAGCTGGAGTTAATCTAGACCCGTGAACGTGGCGTTGTATACAACGCCACGCGCTTCCCTCGCATAAATACAAGCGAAATCATTATAACTTTTGATCCGCTACATATAACCACGTATAATTTTGTCAATAGGTAAATCACTTACTTGTTAGGCTTCCTGTGAATTTACGCGAGTGTTGGATCTGTCATTGTCAAGAAATTCGAAGTGAAATACGGCACAACTTTGTCACAATGAATGTTTTCAAAATGATCAGAAAATCAAAGACAGGCATGACACTCTGGTACCCCGGGTTCCACATGCGCAAAACAGTAGGAGTCCCACCAGTGGATACCAGACTAACAGTCTTACATGGCAGGATGACCGTAATACTAATACCATGGAAAATTCTGCTAAATCTACTTCGAAAGTCTGCCAATCACCCAGTATATAGGCTATTGCTGTTCCATTGTGTAAGGGTTTGTTTCAGGGATATTTCAAAAAATGATGGTTTTTCAAACCAAATGTGCCCATATTTCGGAAAAAATCGGATACCCAATCACCACTTTTTTCAGATTCAAGATAATGAATATGCATCATAGTTTATGAAGTTTGTCGGGCGCCCGGCGCGGCTGGCCATACAAACACGAGGTCATGAACTAAATAATGGCGGCAGGTAAGTTATCTTACGCAAGCACGCTCGCATAATGCATACATTACAACACGGCCGCCATTTTGAAATCGCATGGAGGACATTTTCAGGACGATATTTGTGGAAGATGATGACTAAAACTTAAGTCGTCTTTTGGCCAGATCGGATGAAAATATTGAGACCAAAGAACGTTTTTTCGAAAAGGTATGAGTTGCTCTACGACTAAGAACCTTAACTTTGGAAATTTGTGTCCTGGATGAAAAGATAATCTCGATCAAAATCTGTAGCAAAATCGCTACATCAGCGGGGAAAAAATTCAGTCTTTGTGGAAGCATTGGGCGTCTGGCCGTACTACAGAGCTTGCGATAGTATAGCCCCATAAATGTGGCCTATTTACTGGACTGCCTCCGTAAACATAGGCCACACATCCACATGTACAAAAATCGTGTCCACTTTGCCAAATTTTGATTTTCACATTTAGGCTTAGTTTGTAGGGTTTTTTTGCTTTAGAAGCATACTCACCCTCTTTATAGGCTAATCAGAAAGTTCTGCCTTTTTCAGATGTCTAATTTTTCGTGAAATTTCCAGATTCATTTTTACACGTTTGCGTATCAAAATTTCAACATGAAATTTCACAAAAATTAGACATCTGAAAAAGGCAGCACTTTCTGATTAGCCTATAAAGAGGGTGAGTATGCTTCTAAAGCAAAAAAAACCCTACAAACTAAGCCTAAATGTGAAAATCAAAATTTGGCAAAGTCGACACGATTTTTGTACATGTGGATGTGTGGCCTATGTTTACGGAGGCAGTCCAGTAAATAGGCCACATTTATGGGGCTAGCGATAGTACTGTACGGCCAGACGCAGTCGGGCTAGTTTGCACCCAACGATGATCATGTTTTTTAGTACTTACCAACAGATCTGAAGCCCATAACGGCTATACATCTGTCTTTTTGTGGAGGTGGCATTTTGAACAATTATAGTTTTTCTGATGTAAAAATAGTGTTCTTTCTACTAGCTCTGTGACATGTAGACCTATGAGTATGACTACTTGCTAAATAATAAACTTTCTCCTAAAAAAACACCGGCGGGTACCCTTTCAAATTTATATTATAGCTGCGATCTGCGTATAGTGGCACCAGTCTAAATCAAGGGTTCACCGCAACCTCATACTATGAAAGCGTACTCTTCTGTATGTACATATGCTGGAAAATTTACACTGGGCACGACATAATGCAAGATGGCGGCGCCCGTGCCGTTTTTAATGACGGATTACTGATTTCCTTTCTGCTTCTTTTTCATTCGCAAGGAGAGATTCTCATACGGTTTGTGCACAGGGTGAAAAGTGATGGCCAGATATGGCCAGAAAGTTTTTCCTAACAAAATTGGGAAATGTTTCTCAGTCCCAGATTCATGTCTTATCCATAGAGCTATTCAATATAGCTATAGTATATGGTCTTAATATCATAATTTTTGCAATAACTGACCTTCATGGAGTCAACCTCGTCCCCAGGGTGTCGAGCAGTACGCGCCCACCACTACCTGCTTCCCCCCCCCCCCCCCAGGGTGTCGAGCATGCAGTACGCGCCCACCACTACCTGCTCTCATCTCTCACCCTGGTATTGGATCATTATTTTGCAATGGACCCAACTCAAGACTGAAGTTGTATTTTGCATCTTCAGACTTCTTTGAAGATCGTGAATGGACTACTGCAGATTTGCGTCGCGGAAGACATACAAGCACTACACACAGGTGGAGAGAGTGATGAGGCGTCAGAGCACGGTTCAGACACTACGTGACGCGGTCTTGCCAGCTGAGCATGGTGCAAAGGCCGATACCGCCGGGGAATTCTATAGGCTGCTGAACTCGGGCCTTGGGGCTGAAGTAGCTTTCCCGGGGCAGCCTGCAGGTGCCCTTGATGTCACATGTGACTGCCTTCACCTACCAATGGGACCAAACAGGCAAATAAAACAAAACAAGGAAAATTGATTCAGTCGCCGAGCAATTGGCATAGATAAGTTTGCATATTGATTAATTTTTATGGTTTACGAATTCAAAAGAAAAAGAAAAAGCAAGAGAGTGTTAATGCAGGTACAACTAGTCCGGTGTCTTGTTTTTCCCTATTGGTCAGGCCCATGCTTTCATTTGAGGTTTGGGTAAGGATTGGGGTGTATTTGAGGACGTTCGGGGTTCTTAACGGCCAAAAAGGGGACAAATTTCGGCGATAATCTATCTTACCCATATCTAAATCCTGTAGATACCGGAGTTGAATGGAAACAAAGACGGTTGTGCAAATAGGTAACTATTGGAAACGACGTTGGAAATAAAGTAAGCACTGGGGACGAGGTTGTCATTAAGTATATATTAAATGAAAAAAAAAAAGTGGCGTCAGGTTGCAACATATTTGTTTTCAATCGCTTTGTTGACAGGTTTCAAATTGATTCACTTAAGTATATACTGGTACTATTCTAATAATTCATGAAGATGAACCCTTGTGAATAATTTGAAGGTCATAAACTTTAGTCCGAAATTTAAAAAATGGTGGCGTCTCGAAATCGGGCACAAAATTAATCGGCCACGTGGTGCACTTGAACAAATCTAAGTCTTGAATTTACATGAGTACAAGGTAATAAGCAGATAAAAAATACAATTAATAGAGATGTGGAATCTATAAGAAAGATTAGCTTGTGGGTATGGACCCCGATAATTAGCATGATTATATACACAGACAAATGGATTATAAACACAACAAACATGAATGAAACAAGACAATGGGGATGGAAGGCAAACCGGAACAAATGAAAATAAACTACAATAATATGTAGGTAAAAATGATGATAGAACAAAATCATTTACACAAGCAAGAAGAACACCTCTGATCAGTAGCTAAACGTTAATAGTGAAAATGACTCAAGTTGAACTAGGCAAGAGAAAATCGATTTCATTATAAAGTGAAAAGAAAGAGTACGTACATGTCGATAATTTTATTAGAATGAAATGATCCAAATTTATTGGAGCATATACTATGGTGTTCTATAGACGCCAAATCTGCGTCGCGTCGTGCTTTCACGTCGTGCCGTCGCGTCGTACCGTCGCGTCGTGCCGTCGTCCGTTGCGTCGTGCCGTCGCCCGTCGCGTCGTGGCGTCGCGTCGTGCCATCGCCCGTCGCGTCGTGCCGTCGCCTCTTAAATTACCGTTTCTAAGCACGTACATTGCATGAGGAAGCGACGCTTCTTCACAGGTCGCGTCGTGCCGTCGTCAGTCGCGTCGTGCCGTCGTCCGTCGCGTCGTGCCGTCGCCCGTCGCGTCGTGCCGTCGCCTGTTACCTCGGCGCTTCTAAGTAGAATGCTTGAAGAGGCGACGCACACATTGCCCGTCGCGTCGTGCCGTCGCCCGTCGCGTCGTACCGTCGCGTCGTGCCGTCGCCCGTCGCGTCGTGCCGTCGCACGTCGCGTGACTGTAGTTTCTTGGCAATAGGTGGCGCCTTCATTTTTCATGTACCTGTACAGTATTTATGACATGCGTGCCGTGCGGTGAAAGTGTTGCAAATTGCAATGTCGTACAGTTTGTACACGGTTTGTGGGGAGGCCTATTATTAGTGGTTGCGGAGGTCCGGCTCAATCAATTTCAAAATGCATAGATTTTTTTCTGCTTCCAATTGTCAAACAACAAAGCACATAAACACGCGATTCCGTGAACTCTAAAAAGCGTGCAAAATCCGAAAAGAATATCCCGCTGGTCTTTGTTTTACCCTACCACCCACAAATTAAACACCCAGCTCTTAAGCAGGCCCTTCTGAAACACTGGAATCTGATCAGCGATAATGATTTTCTAAGTGCACTCTTTGCAACCCAACCCATCCTGGCATACAAACGACAAAAAAACATAAAAGATGGCCTGGTCCGATCAAGGATGAACCCATCTCCACCATCCAAGAAAAAAACACGTGGATGAGGAGAACGTACAAATCCTATTGGAACTTCTTGAAGAACAGAACTAACATACTGGTCATTTAGGCATGGAATTCGAAGTAAAAAATACAAAATAAGGAATCCACTTAATCTGATCATTACAAGAAATGCTCACGCGTAAAATATTCTTAACCATCATTAGCAATAAAGTAAATACGTATAAAAGAACTAAACAAAGGGTGACTGATGAAGTGCGTAAAAAGGGCACAGAAAATATGCACTGTTTCCCCCGACACACACAAAAGAAAAACACAGGTGGGACGGCATATTATCACCGGTATAAATCAAATCATTAAGTGAACTAGAAACAAAAAACCACATGTACACAATAATAATAATAATAATAATAACTGTATTTATATAGCGCTTTTTGCCAGAGGATACAAAGCGCTGGGGGAGAATGCTACCAAAGCGTAAATGAAGTATATGAACATTATGAGACCCATTATGGAGCACCTTTTTGCTAGGTGCTGCGGCGCATAATTGCTGCCACAAACCAGTCCCTGCGTCGCGTAAACACCGGATGAGTTTTTTTGAAACTCCCGCTCTCCGGTTATCACCAATCTAAGGGCCCGCTGGCGAGGTATGTGTTGATAAGTTGTAACCCACCCATCACCGCAACCCAGCAGTAGAACTGATGTTACTCCCTATATGCGTATTGAATTTCCAAAAAAGAAAAAAAAAACCTAAACAAGGGCAGTTTAGTCATATACTTACACAGGTATCCATACCAGTGCCTCTAAGTCTTAAATAAACGGAAATCTTCCCTAGCTGGTAGCAAATACAATGTTTTCAAAAAGATTCATCAGCTCGCAGAGCCCCTCGTACTCCAATTATATCATACATCCCATAAAAAGAAAAGAATGAGGAACGGCCCTGCTGATTCTGATAGCAAATACCATCCTCCTCCCTTGTTTTAAACCCTTATTCACGGCGGCAACTTTCTTGGAATGACTTTGGAACTTTCCAACAAGTTATTAGTATCAACAGATTGTTCCCTGAATTTTGCTCGCACAAAACCGGTTCTTCCTTGCTATTTTCCTAGCCAGAAAACCACTTCTTTTTAAGAAAACACAAGTCTGATAAAAACTTTAATGCATGGTGGCGGCCAAACTCCATTTAACTTAAAATGTAGTGGCGAAATGTATGATTACACCCCTTTCTATTAAACACATGTACATGAAGAATGAAGGCGCCACCTATTGCCAAGAAAGATACAGTCACGCGACGGGCGACGGCACGACGCGAGGGGCGACGGCACGACGCGACGGCACGATGCGACGGGCGACGGCACGACGCGACGGGCGACGGCACGACGCGACGGGCAATGTGTGCGTCGCCTCTTCAAGCAGTCTACTTAGAGGCGCCGAGGTAACAGGCGACGGCACGACGCGACGGGCGACGGCACGACGCGACGGACGACGGCAGGACGCGACGCACGACGGCACGACGCGACGTGTGAAGGTGCGTTGCTTCCTCTTGCAGTGTACGTGCTTAGAAACGGTAATTTAAGAGGCGACCGCACGACGCGACGGGCGACGGCACGACGCGACGCCACGACGCGACGGGCGACGGCACGACGCGACGGACGACGGCACGACGCGACGGTACGACGCGACGGCACGACGTGAAAGCACGACGCGACGCAGATTTGGCGTCTATAGAACACCATAATATACATTAAAATATGACAAGATAAATAGCGAACAAGGCTTAGGCGTATTTATTTAAAAAGAATTGCTTGAAGGTTTTTTTTAATATGATATCAGATTTGGTATTTTGCAAGGGCCGCTGGAGGGAGGTCCATAGCTTGGGACCTTGGAAGGGAATGGCTTTTTGGGCGAGTGTGGTACGGACATTGGGGAGATGATAATGGGTAGATTGTCGGGTTGCATGAGAATGAATGGCGTGTTTCTAGTGAAAACTGATGCAAGACAACATGGAATAACAATCTGAGATATTTGGTGCATGAAGATACCGAGCTGAAAGGTGTAAAGATCATATATATTTAATGTTTTGAGAGAATAGAACAGGGGATCACCAGGGGCTTGGAAATTTGCATTGTTTATAATACGCATGAAGCCTTCTTCTGGAGTACAAGGAGTCTGTTAGGTGACACCGGGATACGTTCCCCCAGGCTAGAATTCCATAGTTTAAGTAGGATAAAACTAAAGTATTATACAAGGTAAACAAAATATGATGGGGGAATAAATATTTTTTTATTCTATTAATAACACCTATATTTCTTGAGACAATTTTACATAATGGTCAATGTGATATTTCCATGACAACTTATTATCAACGAGTATACCTTAAAATTTAGTGCTAGTAGTTTCAGAAATCATTGCGTTATCAATTAGTTATAATTCTTGGTAATTTTTGGAGAGTGCGGCTAAATAACATACACGTGGTTTTCTTTAAGTTTAGAGATAATCTGTTGGATTTGATCCAGTCCGATACTTTAATTAATTCGGAATTTACAGTATTAATTAGAACATCAATATCTTTATGACTGTAAAATACATTTGAGTCATCAGCAAATAAAATGTATGACAAGAGATTAGAAGACCTAGTGAAGTCATTTATGTAAATAAGAAAAAGTAGAGGTCTCAGAATAGAACCTTGAGGAACTCCACAAGTAAGGGTGCGCTGAGACGAGGTTAATTGCTAATTGAGACAAACTGCTTTCTATTTGAGAGATAACTATTAAACCAAGATAACGCGGTACCACGAATACCATAATAATTCAACTTTTACAATAAAATGTCGTGATCTAGGGTATCAAAAGCTTTGGAAAAATCTATAATAAGTCTTATAAAAAAATCCAAGTAAATTACATAAGAACGCCTTTAAAGGTGACGAATTCTGATAAACCAGTAACAGTTTGATGTTTAAAAAAAAATCCTGCGGCCCGGTTAAAAGGGAAAATCGTGCAGGAAAAAAAACAGGTAAAAACTCAAAATTTATAAACGGGTATGTTTAGAGCGTGATGTCAACTTACTGTGAAATTTGAGTTAAGGCGCTCGTGGGGCGAAAAATCAAAGTGCGCAACGTTAGGGGCCGCGCCACGTAGGGGCCATCAACAGGCTACATTAGACTACCGTACTGGATGGAATGCCTGTAGGCATAAGTGTACCGTTTACACTCAACCAAAAAAAAAAGTCCCCCCCCTCAATATTTTTTGTATAACTCAAAAACTACTGGGCACATCTTGCTCAAATTACGACTGATCAGTACAGAAATTCCTTAGCAATCCAGCCATATACTCTTTGTTTGGCCCAAAACAGTGATATTGTGTACAAAATTATGCAATTTATGACAAACTGGTAACCGAAAAAAGTTGCACTTTTGTATACGTGCAAGGTGAGTGTGAACCACAACTTGCACGTATACAAAAGTGCAACTGTTTTCCGGTATCATTCGTCATAAATTAAATTCGTACACATTATCACCTGTTTTGGGCCAAATAAAGAGTATGGCTGGATTGCTAAGGAATTTCTGTACTGATTAGTCGTTATTTGAGCGAGAGGTGCTCAGTATAGTTTTTGAGTTAGACAAAACAGTATTGGAAGGGGGGGGGGGGACTTTCTTTTTTGGTGGAGTGTAGTTATGGGCCTCTCAACTGTATAAATTGAAACATGTAATTCGTCGTATAGGCACCCCAACTCCTTCGTTGGCCTAGCTACATGTATGTTGCTTGCATGCTGGTTGCAAACCCCCTTCTTGTTTCGCCGCTGATTTACTAGTTTTAACATGGGGCTAAAAATAATAAATGGAATGCAAAAGTTCCTAAATTTAGGCTCAAATTGCCTTAGAATGCATGAGAAAGCGTAATTGTAGATGTCCGGGGCGACTGGGGGTGGGGGGGGGGGGGGGGGGGGGCGCAGGCCCCTGAACCCAATAGCTTCCGGCACGCCCTCACTCAACAACCACTAATATCAACTTGTTTCCTGAAAGCTAGATCCTTCCCTGACTCGCTCGTATGCATATTAATAACACGACTAGAAAGTTTATCCTGACTACATTAACTTCACATGAGAAAACAGTCGATCACTTGACTTGAAAAACAAAGACGTCCGAAGTGCTTGTAAGGAAGGCCACACTGCTGTCCATATTTTAATTTCCCCCAAAAAAATCACAAAAAAAAAAAAAAAACCATTTCGACTTTGATGTTATTATACTCGCTCAACTAGTTAAACTAGAATGTGTAGGCAGATGACAGGGTTTGGGGTAATTTAGGGGTAAACCGTCAATAATACAACGCAATACGATGACACGAAAATAAAAGTGGTGATCCCCGCGGTACACAGTGAGTGCACAAATTAGCGTTTGCATGACATCAACTAAAAATCGAAAGTCGCATGTTCTTACGAAACTGACAAAAAAGGGTAATTATAATGACCCTATTTTTATATGCATTATAATTAAAAGAAGACTGCTTTAGGTTGAAGAATGTAACGTTTATATTCTTTATGTTTTCATAGATGGAGTGAATGAGCCTGAATTCTGATTCTGATAAGTCCGGTTCACAATACAGTCGACACCCGTTATAACGAGGTCCGATGGACTTTCACAATACTGTCGTTATAGCCGGAACCTCGCTAAAACCGGAGCGCAGTTTTCCTCATTCGTTTCGTTGTGCACAAGGTACGGTACATGTGCGCGCGTGTTTTAATCGTGCAACACACGTCCGAAGACATGAAAAGGATAGTCGTTTGTTGGTACGTACGTCTGTTATTAATGTTATTAAATATTTAACTGATGGTGATGAATAAATGAAATAAATAAAATACCTTTAAGGGAACATTGTTTAATATTTGAGGACCTGAATCCGGAGGAAAAGGCATCATCGCGGGGATAGGGGAAGAACGATCTGATGGTGTCTGATGTCATAAACCATGATGTTAGTGCTGCAGATCGAGTATTGTGTAGGTGCATGCGACAGCGGAATGTTGTATTTTGACCCTAGTTTAGATGTAGGTCAAAGATGTAGGTGGCAGCATCCCTGTATTTTAATTACCCTGGTCTCCAAAATGTGTGGTTATTATTCTCTCCTGGAGGTGTTGCGCATGCAGCCTAACCTCAGTCCATTACATATGAGAATCTGAGAAGTCAGTTCTGCATAATTAGCGGACCCTTAACTTCTGCCAACTGTGTTTTCTGCATGAAACTATTGCACCTCTTCTTCTCCCTGCTATGCCGGTACATCCATTCTCGAAAGCATAAGTGCATCCTCAAGACTGATCTCACCAGGAGCCATACTTACTAGTCTGCTTATAATTCTGACTATACCAAGTCCTATACACTTGTATCTCATTTAGGTCAATTACAAATACAGTGGAACGCCGCTATACCGAACACCGCTATACCGAACATTCGGCTATACCGATCATCATCCTTGGCTCCCGGTTTTAATGTACAAAACGTACCGAACATTGTTGTTGAAAAAAGTCAACAAATTAACAAAAAAAATTACCGATATGTACACATATTAAACACTATTTGGGCCACTTTTAATTCCCGAACATCAAACGACCCATAGTTACATCGTGTTTGAATGTTGAACGGCGATAGATGGCTATTATATCCCAAGGAATAGAAAGTTTAACCCAATACAAAATGGCCGACATAATGGCGTTGGAAAAAATGGAAACATTGGTTTTCGGATTCAGTAGATCATAACTGTAAGATCTAAGACACGGCATTAAGATCTCAGTGTTGTTTTATTGAGTGCTCATAACCAAGTGAAGAATACGTACACAGGAGACAACACAGAATATTGGGTGTTTCCTGAGGAGTCATATTACAATGGGTTTTCATTGGTGGGAGGTGGTCTGAAGTGGTCTGATGTCTGACCATACTTCTGGCCTGACCTATTATGTATGTCAAGGGTCACACATGTGTACTTACATCCCCCTTTTTACAAATTCAAAACAGTTGAATTGAATGTTTATTTTTTTAATTACACAATTATAATGCATGTCTCCTGTTTTTAATACAAATGTTGTAAAATCATCAATAAATCATTCATACATTATTTAAGATATTATTAGACATTATGAGCAACATTTAATTTTAAAAGGTAACATGTACTGGGTAGTAATAATACATCAGTTGTTTTGTGGGGAAGTACATTGGAGAAATCATCTGAATTTCAAAATTATCTGTTTTTGAATATCAATGCATTTCGATAATTTATCAATGATGCTCTTAGTTTGCTTCTTTTTTTCTTTTTTTTGACTTAACTGATGTTGTTGCTTGATGACCAGTTTTCTGTTACTTTAGGGACAACGTTGGGTTCTTGTAATTTACTAGATGTTGGAATTGTTGTCCTTGTTCGTCTTTGCATGAACATTTGTGCTAGGCTTGCATTTAACCCTTCGACTGGTGTGTTTCGATGGTTTAGTAATGCCAAGTATGGATCTGTCCCATCTTCTTTGGCTTTTTTGCAAGCTGAACAGTCTTTTCAGCTTTTCCATTGCTACGAGGGAAATTTGGTGATGAAGTTACGTGATTGAAATCGTACTCTTTTGCAAAATTCTGAAATTGTTCACTGGAGTATTGCGGTCCATTGTCAGAGATCACTGTTTCTGAAATTCCATATCTCGCAAAGTGTTGATTGCAAATGTTGATCACTTTTTGACTTGTTGGAAATGAGGTCAATTGCAGTGTGACCGTAAGGTCATGGCCATGCAAATTCTGCTAAATGCACTTCAAAAATATGTCAGATTTATCAGAAATTTGCCAAATTCCCATGAATTACTCGAAATACACTATAAACACTTAAAATCACATGCAGATGTTGTAATATTGCTTTAATTAAGGTTCAAATTACATAATAAACAATCTATAGTCATATAAAGGTGTTATGAAATTGCGTAAATTTCAGTCAAAACGAGGTTGCGTCACGACGAAACCCGATTCCCAGTGAACCTCAGCACTTAGACAAAGCAACCTGTCCTATTTTGCAAGGGTTTGTTTGAACAGATTGAAGCTTTTTTAAACAAATCTACCTTTTTTTCGAATTTGCTATGTTTTTCTGTCAAATAACCATTTTTGCAAAAATCTGCCAGAAATCTGCCCCCCAAAAAATCCATTCTGTCAAATTTCCTGTCAAACTCGTTTTTTTAACAAAAAAATCTGTCAAAGTTAGCCGAAAATCGGCTAAAACGGTGACTATGGTCAATTGGGTTAACTCAAAGAAACTCGAGTAGTAATCTACAATGAGCAAGTGGTCTGATGTCTGACCATACTTCTGGCCTGACCTAACAAGTATGTATTTCAAGGGTCACACATGTGTACTTACATGTTACAATCACGTTTTCAAAAATGTATAGTTTTGTTAATCCCCCCCCCCAAAAAAAAAACCAACGAAAACACATTGTGAACCTGACTGCTTTTGAACGTCCAAAGCAAAGCTGGTTATTTTAATTGACGTTGTAACCATCGTCAATATGTTCGGTCTGTGTTTTGCAAGAAATGTTCACCTGTTTAACCACTTGCTAAAGATTGGGACTTGGAACAAATTTCAGGCTTGTTTCCGTGAATCAAAGTCATACCTGTACAACTGGCACGGCTTTCCATGCCGTAAAAAGAAACGCGCGTGCATATCTGTCGTGGGTATTGAACAATCCTGTACCGTTGCCGATTAACAAGAAAAGAGAGGCAAACGTACGTGATAATATTCCCCTCGACGACCTCGTTGACCTCGTTGACAAAAGAAGCCTGATTTGCTTGGAAAATATACAGGAAGCCTGTTCAACAACTGATATTCCAAGCTTATTAAAGAGAACTCCATGGTAATTTGAATGAAGTTCACATAGCTCGAGCGATATCCAGACTTTAGCTGCAATAACCACGCAGGAATCAGACTCTCAATTTCAAGCCAGTTCTACACAAGTTCCACCAGTCGCCGAAACCGACTCGGACATGCTCGCTGTTCAACAACACACAGATTTTGTTCAATTGTGCCACTTGGCTCTCCGTTACGCGAGTGTGATGGTTTCTAACCTGTTCCTGGATGTCTTGCAATCAATTGTATAGCAGAAGTGTTTGAAAAACAATTCGCTAGCTGTCCAGACAGAGATACCGATACCGGACAGTTGGTGCAGTTGGTTGCCATGTTGTCTATGTGTGGATCGTACTCACAATAACTGGTGGCTATTGCAGTGAGAAGAACTTGGCATGAACCAACATCCCCATTTTCATTCATGCATTTCCTAACTCCTCTGGAAATAAAATTAATGTTTATTTAGTTGTTATAAATGTACTTATGGTGATACTTTTTGTGTTGACCTTACTGAAATGTTTTTTTTTTGTTCACGAAAGAGAAATGTATATTATAACTAGCCAAATTCAAAAGACCTTGGTCAAATGAATCTTCATAACAAACTAGACGAGTAACGTAACAAAGCTAATGCATAATTTCGGTGTTACCCTCCAATTTTGTTAGTCTTGTGTTTTTCTGTATATACATCATTATCATGCTACAAAAAAGTGGTATACATGAATTACACCACTTATGGAGACAACTCTGGAACTTGGGACTTTCAACTCTTGACTTTTATCCTGTAGATCGAACAACTCTACTTTTACCTACGGAGCCTAAATTCCCTAATCATCATGGACATGCCTAAGCCCTCTGTTGCTGGAGGACACAGTCACCACACATGGCCCACACTCCGAGCTGCATACATGCTGGGGCAGTTGTATCATAGAGAAAGGATGGACGGGACTCCCGCACAAAACATGACAAATTCAGAACCTCTGTAGCCAAAACATTGCGTGATGAGATTGGGAATTCGAGGTATTCCTTGGTAACAAATGTGGCTATTGGCAATGGATACACCATTGGCACATATTTCTAGTTTTTGTTATTAAGCTGTTGAAATAACCGACTGTAGAGACACTTATTTCACTGGTAGTTATTATGTCTTTTCAGCTTGAGTAGAAGTTGTAATCCTGAGTTACAGTGAAGTCGGTTGATGTCACTTGCCCCCGCTCCCAGAGAAAAAAGAAAAGAACATGTGACTGCCTTCACCTACCAATGGGACCAAACAGGCAAATAAAACAAAACAAGGAAAATTGATTCAGTCGCCGAGCAATTGGCATAGATAAGTTTGCATATTGATTAATTTTTATGGTTTACGAATTCAAAAGAAAAAGAAAAAGCAAGAGAGTGTTAATGCAGGTACAACTAGTCCGGTGTCTTGTTTTTCCCTATTGGTCAGGCCCATGCTTTCATTTGAGGTTTGGGTAAGGATTGGGGTGTATTTGAGGACGTTCGGGGTTCTTAACGGCCAAAAAGGGGACAAATTTCGGCGATAATCTATCTTACCCATATCTAAATCCTGTAGATACCGGAGTTGAATGGAAACAAAGACGGTTGTGCAAATAGGTAACTATTGGAAACGACGTTGGAAATAAAGTAAGCACTGGGGACGAGGTTGTCATTAAGTATATATTAAATGAAAAAAAAAAAGTGGCGTCAGGTTGCAACATATTTGTTTTCAATCGCTTTGTTGACAGGTTTCAAATTGATTCACTTAAGTATATACTGGTACTATTCTAATAATTCATGAAGATGAACCCTTGTGAATAATTTGAAGGTCATAAACTTTAGTCCGAAATTTAAAAAATGGTGGCGTCTCGAAATCGGGCACAAAATTAATCGGCCACGTGGTGCACTTGAACAAATCTAAGTCTTGAATTTACATGAGTACAAGGTAATAAGCAGATAAAAAATACAATTAATAGAGATGTGGAATCTATAAGAAAGATTAGCTTGTGGGTATGGACCCCGATAATTAGCATGATTATATACACAGACAAATGGATTATAAACACAACAAACATGAATGAAACAAGACAATGGGGATGGAAGGCAAACCGGAACAAATGAAAATAAACTACAATAATATGTAGGTAAAAATGATGATAGAACAAAATCATTTACACAAGCAAGAAGAACACCTCTGATCAGTAGCTAAACGTTAATAGTGAAAATGACTCAAGTTGAACTAGGCAAGAGAAAATCGATTTCATTATAAAGTGAAAAGAAAGAGTACGTACATGTCGATAATTTTATTAGAATGAAATGATCCAAATTTATTGGAGCATATACTATGGTGTTCTATAGACGCCAAATCTGCGTCGCGTCGTGCTTTCACGTCGTGCCGTCGCGTCGTACCGTCGCGTCGTGCCGTCGTCCGTTGCGTCGTGCCGTCGCCCGTCGCGTCGTGGCGTCGCGTCGTGCCATCGCCCGTCGCGTCGTGCCGTCGCCTCTTAAATTACCGTTTCTAAGCACGTACATTGCATGAGGAAGCGACGCTTCTTCACAGGTCGCGTCGTGCCGTCGTCAGTCGCGTCGTGCCGTCGTCCGTCGCGTCGTGCCGTCGCCCGTCGCGTCGTGCCGTCGCCTGTTACCTCGGCGCTTCTAAGTAGAATGCTTGAAGAGGCGACGCACACATTGCCCGTCGCGTCGTGCCGTCGCCCGTCGCGTCGTACCGTCGCGTCGTGCCGTCGCCCGTCGCGTCGTGCCGTCGCACGTCGCGTGACTGTAGTTTCTTGGCAATAGGTGGCGCCTTCATTTTTCATGTACCTGTACAGTATTTATGACATGCGTGCCGTGCGGTGAAAGTGTTGCAAATTGCAATGTCGTACAGTTTGTACACGGTTTGTGGGGAGGCCTATTATTAGTGGTTGCGGAGGTCCGGCTCAATCAATTTCAAAATGCATAGATTTTTTTCTGCTTCCAATTGTCAAACAACAAAGCACATAAACACGCGATTCCGTGAACTCTAAAAAGCGTGCAAAATCCGAAAAGAATATCCCGCTGGTCTTTGTTTTACCCTACCACCCACAAATTAAACACCCAGCTCTTAAGCAGGCCCTTCTGAAACACTGGAATCTGATCAGCGATAATGATTTTCTAAGTGCACTCTTTGCAACCCAACCCATCCTGGCATACAAACGACAAAAAAACATAAAAGATGGCCTGGTCCGATCAAGGATGAACCCATCTCCACCATCCAAGAAAAAAACACGTGGATGAGGAGAACGTACAAATCCTATTGGAACTTCTTGAAGAACAGAACTAACATACTGGTCATTTAGGCATGGAATTCGAAGTAAAAAATACAAAATAAGGAATCCACTTAATCTGATCATTACAAGAAATGCTCACGCGTAAAATATTCTTAACCATCATTAGCAATAAAGTAAATACGTATAAAAGAACTAAACAAAGGGTGACTGATGAAGTGCGTAAAAAGGGCACAGAAAATATGCACTGTTTCCCCCGACACACACAAAAGAAAAACACAGGTGGGACGGCATATTATCACCGGTATAAATCAAATCATTAAGTGAACTAGAAACAAAAAACCACATGTACACAATAATAATAATAATAATAATAACTGTATTTATATAGCGCTTTTTGCCAGAGGATACAAAGCGCTGGGGGAGAATGCTACCAAAGCGTAAATGAAGTATATGAACATTATGAGACCCATTATGGAGCACCTTTTTGCTAGGTGCTGCGGCGCATAATTGCTGCCACAAACCAGTCCCTGCGTCGCGTAAACACCGGATGAGTTTTTTTGAAACTCCCGCTCTCCGGTTATCACCAATCTAAGGGCCCGCTGGCGAGGTATGTGTTGATAAGTTGTAACCCACCCATCACCGCAACCCAGCAGTAGAACTGATGTTACTCCCTATATGCGTATTGAATTTCCAAAAAAGAAAAAAAAAACCTAAACAAGGGCAGTTTAGTCATATACTTACACAGGTATCCATACCAGTGCCTCTAAGTCTTAAATAAACGGAAATCTTCCCTAGCTGGTAGCAAATACAATGTTTTCAAAAAGATTCATCAGCTCGCAGAGCCCCTCGTACTCCAATTATATCATACATCCCATAAAAAGAAAAGAATGAGGAACGGCCCTGCTGATTCTGATAGCAAATACCATCCTCCTCCCTTGTTTTAAACCCTTATTCACGGCGGCAACTTTCTTGGAATGACTTTGGAACTTTCCAACAAGTTATTAGTATCAACAGATTGTTCCCTGAATTTTGCTCGCACAAAACCGGTTCTTCCTTGCTATTTTCCTAGCCAGAAAACCACTTCTTTTTAAGAAAACACAAGTCTGATAAAAACTTTAATGCATGGTGGCGGCCAAACTCCATTTAACTTAAAATGTAGTGGCGAAATGTATGATTACACCCCTTTCTATTAAACACATGTACATGAAGAATGAAGGCGCCACCTATTGCCAAGAAAGATACAGTCACGCGACGGGCGACGGCACGACGCGAGGGGCGACGGCACGACGCGACGGCACGATGCGACGGGCGACGGCACGACGCGACGGGCGACGGCACGACGCGACGGGCAATGTGTGCGTCGCCTCTTCAAGCAGTCTACTTAGAGGCGCCGAGGTAACAGGCGACGGCACGACGCGACGGGCGACGGCACGACGCGACGGACGACGGCAGGACGCGACGCACGACGGCACGACGCGACGTGTGAAGGTGCGTTGCTTCCTCTTGCAGTGTACGTGCTTAGAAACGGTAATTTAAGAGGCGACCGCACGACGCGACGGGCGACGGCACGACGCGACGCCACGACGCGACGGGCGACGGCACGACGCGACGGACGACGGCACGACGCGACGGTACGACGCGACGGCACGACGTGAAAGCACGACGCGACGCAGATTTGGCGTCTATAGAACACCATAATATACATTAAAATATGACAAGATAAATAGCGAACAAGGCTTAGGCGTATTTATTTAAAAAGAATTGCTTGAAGGTTTTTTTTAATATGATATCAGATTTGGTATTTTGCAAGGGCCGCTGGAGGGAGGTCCATAGCTTGGGACCTTGGAAGGGAATGGCTTTTTGGGCGAGTGTGGTACGGACATTGGGGAGATGATAATGGGTAGATTGTCGGGTTGCATGAGAATGAATGGCGTGTTTCTAGTGAAAACTGATGCAAGACAACATGGAATAACAATCTGAGATATTTGGTGCATGAAGATACCGAGCTGAAAGGTGTAAAGATCATATATATTTAATGTTTTGAGAGAATAGAACAGGGGATCACCAGGGGCTTGGAAATTTGCATTGTTTATAATACGCATGAAGCCTTCTTCTGGAGTACAAGGAGTCTGTTAGGTGACACCGGGATACGTTCCCCCAGGCTAGAATTCCATAGTTTAAGTAGGATAAAACTAAAGTATTATACAAGGTAAACAAAATATGATGGGGGAATAAATATTTTTTTATTCTATTAATAACACCTATATTTCTTGAGACAATTTTACATAATGGTCAATGTGATATTTCCATGACAACTTATTATCAACGAGTATACCTTAAAATTTAGTGCTAGTAGTTTCAGAAATCATTGCGTTATCAATTAGTTATAATTCTTGGTAATTTTTGGAGAGTGCGGCTAAATAACATACACGTGGTTTTCTTTAAGTTTAGAGATAATCTGTTGGATTTGATCCAGTCCGATACTTTAATTAATTCGGAATTTACAGTATTAATTAGAACATCAATATCTTTATGACTGTAAAATACATTTGAGTCATCAGCAAATAAAATGTATGACAAGAGATTAGAAGACCTAGTGAAGTCATTTATGTAAATAAGAAAAAGTAGAGGTCTCAGAATAGAACCTTGAGGAACTCCACAAGTAAGGGTGCGCTGAGACGAGGTTAATTGCTAATTGAGACAAACTGCTTTCTATTTGAGAGATAACTATTAAACCAAGATAACGCGGTACCACGAATACCATAATAATTCAACTTTTACAATAAAATGTCGTGATCTAGGGTATCAAAAGCTTTGGAAAAATCTATAATAAGTCTTATAAAAAAATCCAAGTAAATTACATAAGAACGCCTTTAAAGGTGACGAATTCTGATAAACCAGTAACAGTTTGATGTTTAAAAAAAAATCCTGCGGCCCGGTTAAAAGGGAAAATCGTGCAGGAAAAAAAAACAGGTAAAAACTCAAAATTTATAAACGGGTATGTTTAGAGCGTGATGTCAACTTACTGTGAAATTTGAGTTAAGGCGCTCGTGGGGCGAAAAATCAAAGTGCGCAACGTTAGGGGCCGCGCCACGTAGGGGCCATCAACAGGCTACATTAGACTACCGTACTGGATGGAATGCCTGTAGGCATAAGTGTACCGTTTACACTCAACCAAAAAAAAAAGTCCCCCCCCTCAATATTTTTTGTATAACTCAAAAACTACTGGGCACATCTTGCTCAAATTACGACTGATCAGTACAGAAATTCCTTAGCAATCCAGCCATATACTCTTTGTTTGGCCCAAAACAGTGATATTGTGTACAAAATTATGCAATTTATGACAAACTGGTAACCGAAAAAAGTTGCACTTTTGTATACGTGCAAGGTGAGTGTGAACCACAACTTGCACGTATACAAAAGTGCAACTGTTTTCCGGTATCATTCGTCATAAATTAAATTCGTACACATTATCACCTGTTTTGGGCCAAATAAAGAGTATGGCTGGATTGCTAAGGAATTTCTGTACTGATTAGTCGTTATTTGAGCGAGAGGTGCTCAGTATAGTTTTTGAGTTAGACAAAACAGTATTGGAAGGGGGGGGGGGACTTTCTTTTTTGGTGGAGTGTAGTTATGGGCCTCTCAACTGTATAAATTGAAACATGTAATTCGTCGTATAGGCACCCCAACTCCTTCGTTGGCCTAGCTACATGTATGTTGCTTGCATGCTGGTTGCAAACCCCCTTCTTGTTTCGCCGCTGATTTACTAGTTTTAACATGGGGCTAAAAATAATAAATGGAATGCAAAAGTTCCTAAATTTAGGCTCAAATTGCCTTAGAATGCATGAGAAAGCGTAATTGTAGATGTCCGGGGCGACTGGGGGTGGGGGGGGGGGGGGGGGGGGGCGCAGGCCCCTGAACCCAATAGCTTCCGGCACGCCCTCACTCAACAACCACTAATATCAACTTGTTTCCTGAAAGCTAGATCCTTCCCTGACTCGCTCGTATGCATATTAATAACACGACTAGAAAGTTTATCCTGACTACATTAACTTCACATGAGAAAACAGTCGATCACTTGACTTGAAAAACAAAGACGTCCGAAGTGCTTGTAAGGAAGGCCACACTGCTGTCCATATTTTAATTTCCCCCAAAAAAAATCACAAAAAAAAAAAAAAAACCATTTCGACTTTGATGTTATTATACTCGCTCAACTAGTTAAACTAGAATGTGTAGGCAGATGACAGGGTTTGGGGGTAATTTAGGGGTAAACCGTCAATAATACAACGCAATACGATGACACGAAAATAAAAGTGGTGATCCCCGCGGTACACAGTGAGTGCACAAATTAGCGTTTGCATGACATCAACTAAAAATCGAAAGTCGCATGTTCTTACGAAACTGACAAAAAAGGGTAATTATAATGACCCTATTTTTATATGCATTATAATTAAAAGAAGACTGCTTTAGGTTGAAGAATGTAACGTTTATATTCTTTATGTTTTCATAGATGGAGTGAATGAGCCTGAATTCTGATTCTGATAAGTCCGGTTCACAATACAGTCGACACCCGTTATAACGAGGTCCGATGGACTTTCACAATACTGTCGTTATAGCCGGAACCTCGCTAAAACCGGAGCGCAGTTTTCCTCATTCGTTTCGTTGTGCACAAGGTACGGTACATGTGCGCGCGTGTTTTAATCGTGCAACACACGTCCGAAGACATGAAAAGGATAGTCGTTTGTTGGTACGTACGTCTGTTATTAATGTTATTAAATATTTAACTGATGGTGATGAATAAATGAAATAAATAAAATACCTTTAAGGGAACATTGTTTAATATTTGAGGACCTGAATCCGGAGGAAAAGGCATCATCGCGGGGATAGGGGAAGAACGATCTGATGGTGTCTGATGTCATAAACCATGATGTTAGTGCTGCAGATCGAGTATTGTGTAGGTGCATGCGACAGCGGAATGTTGTATTTTGACCCTAGTTTAGATGTAGGTCAAAGATGTAGGTGGCAGCATCCCTGTATTTTAATTACCCTGGTCTCCAAAATGTGTGGTTATTATTCTCTCCTGGAGGTGTTGCGCATGCAGCCTAACCTCAGTCCATTACATATGAGAATCTGAGAAGTCAGTTCTGCATAATTAGCGGACCCTTAACTTCTGCCAACTGTGTTTTCTGCATGAAACTATTGCACCTCTTCTTCTCCCTGCTATGCCGGTACATCCATTCTCGAAAGCATAAGTGCATCCTCAAGACTGATCTCACCAGGAGCCATACTTACTAGTCTGCTTATAATTCTGACTATACCAAGTCCTATACACTTGTATCTCATTTAGGTCAATTACAAATACAGTGGAACGCCGCTATACCGAACACCGCTATACCGAACATTCGGCTATACCGATCATCATCCTTGGCTCCCGGTTTTAATGTACAAAACGTACCGAACATTGTTGTTGAAAAAAGTCAACAAATTAACAAAAAAAATTACCGATATGTACACATATTAAACACTATTTGGGCCACTTTTAATTCCCGAACATCAAACGACCCATAGTTACATCGTGTTTGAATGTTGAACGGCGATAGATGGCTATTATATCCCAAGGAATAGAAAGTTTAACCCAATACAAAATGGCCGACATAATGGCGTTGGAAAAAATGGAAACATTGGTTTTCGGATTCAGTAGATCATAACTGTAAGATCTAAGACACGGCATTAAGATCTCAGTGTTGTTTTATTGAGTGCTCATAACCAAGTGAAGAATACGTACACAGGAGACAACACAGAATATTGGGTGTTTCCTGAGGAGTCATATTACAATGGGTTTTCATTGGTGGGAGGTGGTCTGAAGTGGTCTGATGTCTGACCATACTTCTGGCCTGACCTATTATGTATGTCAAGGGTCACACATGTGTACTTACATCCCCCTTTTTACAAATTCAAAACAGTTGAATTGAATGTTTATTTTTTTAATTACACAATTATAATGCATGTCTCCTGTTTTTAATACAAATGTTGTAAAATCATCAATAAATCATTCATACATTATTTAAGATATTATTAGACATTATGAGCAACATTTAATTTTAAAAGGTAACATGTACTGGGTAGTAATAATACATCAGTTGTTTTGTGGGGAAGTACATTGGAGAAATCATCTGAATTTCAAAATTATCTGTTTTTGAATATCAATGCATTTCGATAATTTATCAATGATGCTCTTAGTTTGCTTCTTTTTTTCTTTTTTTTTGACTTAACTGATGTTGTTGCTTGATGACCAGTTTTCTGTTACTTTAGGGACAACGTTGGGTTCTTGTAATTTACTAGATGTTGGAATTGTTGTCCTTGTTCGTCTTTGCATGAACATTTGTGCTAGGCTTGCATTTAACCCTTCGACTGGTGTGTTTCGATGGTTTAGTAATGCCAAGTATGGATCTGTCCCATCTTCTTTGGCTTTTTTGCAAGCTGAACAGTCTTTTCAGCTTTTCCATTGCTACGAGGGAAATTTGGTGATGAAGTTACGTGATTGAAATCGTACTCTTTTGCAAAATTCTGAAATTGTTCACTGGAGTATTGCGGTCCATTGTCAGAGATCACTGTTTCTGAAATTCCATATCTCGCAAAGTGTTGATTGCAAATGTTGATCACTTTTTGACTTGTTGGAAATGAGGTCAATTGCAGTGTGACCGTAAGGTCATGGCCATGCAAATTCTGCTAAATGCACTTCAAAAATATGTCAGATTTATCAGAAATTTGCCAAATTCCCATGAATTACTCGAAATACACTATAAACACTTAAAATCACATGCAGATGTTGTAATATTGCTTTAATTAAGGTTCAAATTACATAATAAACAATCTATAGTCATATAAAGGTGTTATGAAATTGCGTAAATTTCAGTCAAAACGAGGTTGCGTCACGACGAAACCCGATTCCCAGTGAACCTCAGCACTTAGACAAAGCAACCTGTCCTATTTTGCAAGGGTTTGTTTGAACAGATTGAAGCTTTTTTAAACAAATCTACCTTTTTTTCGAATTTGCTATGTTTTTCTGTCAAATAACCATTTTTGCAAAAATCTGCCAGAAATCTGCCCCCCAAAAAATCCATTCTGTCAAATTTCCTGTCAAACTCGTTTTTTTAACAAAAAAATCTGTCAAAGTTAGCCGAAAATCGGCTAAAACGGTGACTATGGTCAATTGGGTTAACTCAAAGAAACTCGAGTAGTAATCTACAATGAGCAAGTGGTCTGATGTCTGACCATACTTCTGGCCTGACCTAACAAGTATGTATTTCAAGGGTCACACATGTGTACTTACATGTTACAATCACGTTTTCAAAAATGTATAGTTTTGTTAATCCCCCCCCCCAAAAAAAAAAACCCAACGAAAACACATTGTGAACCTGACTGCTTTTGAACGTCCAAAGCAAAGCTGGTTATTTTAATTGACGTTGTAACCATCGTCAATATGTTCGGTCTGTGTTTTGCAAGAAATGTTCACCTGTTTAACCACTTGCTAAAGATTGGGACTTGGAACAAATTTCAGGCTTGTTTCCGTGAATCAAAGTCATACCTGTACAACTGGCACGGCTTTCCATGCCGTAAAAAGAAACGCGCGTGCATATCTGTCGTGGGTATTGAACAATCCTGTACCGTTGCCGATTAACAAGAAAAGAGAGGCAAACGTACGTGATAATATTCCCCTCGACGACCTCGTTGACCTCGTTGACAAAAGAAGCCTGATTTGCTTGGAAAATATACAGGAAGCCTGTTCAACAACTGATATTCCAAGCTTATTAAAGAGAACTCCATGGTAATTTGAATGAAGTTCACATAGCTCGAGCGATATCCAGACTTTAGCTGCAATAACCACGCAGGAATCAGACTCTCAATTTCAAGCCAGTTCTACACAAGTTCCACCAGTCGCCGAAACCGACTCGGACATGCTCGCTGTTCAACAACACACAGATTTTGTTCAATTGTGCCACTTGGCTCTCCGTTACGCGAGTGTGATGGTTTCTAACCTGTTCCTGGATGTCTTGCAATCAATTGTATAGCAGAAGTGTTTGAAAAACAATTCGCTAGCTGTCCAGACAGAGATACCGATACCGGACAGTTGGTGCAGTTGGTTGCCATGTTGTCTATGTGTGGATCGTACTCACAATAACTGGTGGCTATTGCAGTGAGAAGAACTTGGCATGAACCAACATCCCCATTTTCATTCATGCATTTCCTAACTCCTCTGGAAATAAAATTAATGTTTATTTAGTTGTTATAAATGTACTTATGGTGATACTTTTTGTGTTGACCTTACTGAAATGTTTTTTTTTTGTTCACGAAAGAGAAATGTATATTATAACTAGCCAAATTCAAAAGACCTTGGTCAAATGAATCTTCATAACAAACTAGACGAGTAACGTAACAAAGCTAATGCATAATTTCGGTGTTACCCTCCAATTTTGTTAGTCTTGTGTTTTTCTGTATATACATCATTATCATGCTACAAAAAAGTGGTATACATGAATTACACCACTTATGGAGACAACTCTGGAACTTGGGACTTTCAACTCTTGACTTTTATCCTGTAGATCGAACAACTCTACTTTTACCTACGGAGCCTAAATTCCCTAATCATCATGGACATGCCTAAGCCCTCTGTTGCTGGAGGACACAGTCACCACACATGGCCCACACTCCGAGCTGCATACATGCTGGGGCAGTTGTATCATAGAGAAAGGATGGACGGGACTCCCGCACAAAACATGACAAATTCAGAACCTCTGTAGCCAAAACATTGCGTGATGAGATTGGGAATTCGAGGTATTCCTTGGTAACAAATGTGGCTATTGGCAATGGATACACCATTGGCACATATTTCTAGTTTTTGTTATTAAGCTGTTGAAATAACCGACTGTAGAGACACTTATTTCACTGGTAGTTATTATGTCTTTTCAGCTTGAGTAGAAGTTGTAATCCTGAGTTACAGTGAAGTCGGTTGATGTCACTTGCCCCCGCTCCCAGAGAAAAAAGAACCCCAAAACACCTGATAATGCATTGCAATGAGCTGTGCTGCAATAAAACGGTTTTTATTTTGTACGTAAACAATTAATTACACTTAAGATGCCTACTATTGGACATACACCACCCATATCTAATTATATTCATTTTTCAACATAGGAATCTTGAATGATTTGGTAATGTATAGCAGTGGTGCGGTGAGTCATTTTCTGAGTCTTACGGGTAAACTTACAACAGGGCTTTCAGTTTCCATTGTTGTTGCATTCGAAGGGGGGGGGGAGGGGGGAGGGGAAAAAAAGAAAGAAAAGAAAAGAAAAGAAAAGAGGTGTGAAGTCATATTTACTATTAATTAATACACATTTAACAGAATGGGGGTGTCAATGGGGGTGGGTGGGCAAATGTCCCCCGCCCACCCAAAAACAAAATGATCGATTGAGAATATGTAAGAGAGAGAGTACAAGGATTTGGGAGGAACAATTTGCTTTGCCCCGCTACAAAATATTCTGGCGACGCCCATGCATGGGCGTCGCGAGGGGAGGGGGGGGGGACAAGAAAGACAAACATTGATATTGCTGTTAATTTCATGGGTGGGATGGGTAAATGTCCCCCTGCCCACCCTCGAAAAAATGATCAATTGAGAATATGCTAGAAAAGTACAGGGATGTTTTGGGGAACAAAATGTGCTTTGACCCCATCTAGAAGAACCCCCGCCCATGGCTCCAAGCCTCATTTTGAAAGGGCATATCAAATTCCATCTCCAATGTGTGCGTTTAGAGATGGTTCAACATTTTACCGCAATCTATGAAAGGAAAATATTGGCCTATACTTCACAGAGGAAAAAAAATGTATTTAAGATTGGAGACTATTTGATTTGGTGACTTTTAAAGTATTTGTAATGACAAATTATAATGGATACTTATAGCGCTTTAAACTAAGATCAAAGCGCTTTACATTATTATTACCCCTGATCATTGGGCAAATGAAACATTCTAAATACAATATCAGCTCCCTGGGCAAGGGTGGATCGGGGGGGGGGGGGGGCCAACGGGGGCCATGCCCCCCCCCAAAAAAAACCCCGAACCCAATTTTTTTTTGAAGTGACGTTTTTTGATGTTCTGGATCCGCCCTTGTCCCAGGGGATTATACAGCTCGATGCAGCCACTTCGGCGCAAGGCAGCTAAAATCAATTACAATCTCTGCCCTCACATGTGCCCATTTGTACCTGGGTGGGGAGAAGCAATCAATTAGTGACAAATTAAGTGCTTTGCCCAAGGGCGAAATAGCTAGAATTATTTTATGTCATGCACTTCTCTTTTTTTTTGCCATAACTGATTGCAATGGTACCTCACCAGTTTTGCTCTCATACCCAAACGGAGAAGTTTCAACAGTTCGTACAATGTAGCCACGAAACATTCTTACGTTCGCTCAGAGCAAACTTTTTATTATGCCCTGCAAAAAACAAGAAAGCCATAATAAAAACATGTATTTTTAGATGATACGCTATTTGTTACATATTAAAGTCCAGGGACTCAGAGGCTACGACAATTTCCAAATTGAAGTCTACCGACACTGTTTCTGTTTTTGAGCAGTCATAATGTGAACCAAAAAATACATAGATCACGTCTCCCATCATAGGCAGCTTTTTTCTGCTTCTTATACTTTGACTGGATGCTGGCTTAAAAAAAAAGTCATCACAAATTAATATTCATGAGTACAAACGAGGAAGAACAACTGTTTTCATCAAAGACAAATGGACAATAATTTCACCCCTCTCATTTCCAACAAGCCTCCTTCTACAGTATCAGATTTAGAGGGGGCGGTTGCAATCCCCTCCGCTGTTCAGCAGCTGCCTAATTTTATAAACTATTAAAATGGGACCAAAAAATAAAAGAGCAAACTTTTATTATGCCCTGCAAAAACCAAAAAACACAAAATGTATTTTTTAATAGAAAATAAGCATATTATGTTGCTTATATGCAGAAACTTAATGATTCGTACAGTCTAGCCACGAACCATTCTTTCGATAATTCAGAATACGTCTGTGCAAAGACAAATCAGCCATAAAACGTGTATTTGTAGATGATAGGCATTGTTACATAAACTCCAAGGACTTTAGAGGCTCCGTCAATCTCTTCTTATCAGGACTTATTTTATACTGATATTCTTAGAGTACTTTTTCTATTGTTTGGGGGGCCAAAACTGATTGTCATCGTACCTCACTATTTCCTGCCATGCTTTAATGCAGGAGAGTCCTTACAATGCGGCCACGAACCATTCTTTCGTTAGCATAGAGCAAACTTTTATTATGCCCTGCAAAGACCAAAAAGCCACAAAATGCATTTTTTTTAAAAGAAAATAAGCATATTTTGTTGCTCATGCAGAAAATTAATGATTCGTACAGTCTAGCCACGAACCATTCTTTCGATAATTCAGAACATCATTTTATTACGTTTGTGCAAACACAAAACAGCCATAAAACGTGTATTTTTAGATGACAGGCATGTGTTACATTAACTCCAAGGACTTTAAAGGCTCCGTCAATTTCCAAATTGAAGTTTGTCGTTTTTATTTTCGGGTAGCCATGTGCAGCACCAGAAATGCGCTTCAAAAGTTAGATTATGTCTTCCATATTATTTGCTGAGGCAGCAACCAACTTTCAACAGAGCAAACAGTGATCAAACTCCTTTTGTGTGTGTGCGGAAGTGTGGTTAGGGTTTGTGACTCATGATCAGAGGGTCAGGGGTTCGAATTCAGCTGCTGGCCATATTTTGTGTCCTTGGGCAAGCCACTGCATCCACACTTGCCTCTCTCCACACAGGGTGTAAATGGGTGCTGGTATTAGCTGGGGAGTAACCTGCGATGGACTAGCATCCCATCCAGGGGGAATAGAAATACTCTCTGAAACCGGATATGAATGTCGGCGCTGCCGTATATGGGCCACATTTGCTCCTGACAGACTTTACTACTTAATTACTACTCTTTATCATCTAAAAAGTGGTGGGTAAATGCCCCCCTGCCCACTCTCGAAATAAAGATAAATTGAGAATATGCTGGCAAAAGTACAGGTATTTTCTCTCTTTTTTTTGGGGGGGGGGGCGAAACGTGCTTTGCCCCCCTCTAGAAAAAATCCTGGCGACGCCCATGGCATTCGACGTGGCAGTCCCTGGCGGGTGTGTGGGTGCGTGTGTGTGTGTTCTCCATAATTATTTGAATAATAATCTAAAGTCTTTTTTTCCCGAACAACAAAGTTTACCGTACAGATGAGCCAGTTGATTGGCCAAGATCCATTGATCACGCCCCTTTGTTTCAGCGAGGAATGTGATTTGCCAGGACGACCGTCATGACGAGCTGTCACGACGAACCGTCATGACTAACCGTCCAAAACGAAAGAACGCTACAAAGAGTCAAGTCGAGCCGAGTCGCCAAAAATTGTGACTCGAGTTATTGACTCGAGTCATTACAACTCTGGTATTGTCATCCGATTCAGCCCCAACGTGCAGAAAGCGGCATGCTTCCTTTAGCAGGAATCAATGATATGTCGACAACACACCCCACCTCCCCCCCCCCCATTCAAAGTGCTCTGGCGACGCTCCTGGCCGGTACATAAGTACCTAAATTTGCAGGGTACGGACACGTAAATTTATATTGGTCCTAGCTCTTTGATTTGATTCCTATATGTTTACGTACGTTGTAGCCTTCAAGATTACGGTCAGGTTACTTACGCCTGTGTTCTTGAGCAATCAAGCCCCGGACATTATGGAGCTATCGTGAGTAACAACACTTGATACTGTTCATACACGGAGTTCATTCTATCAGTTTCAACTCCACCAAATGTTTTTTGGAATCGACATCTTGAAAAGATGAACTTAATCTCATTAAATTATCTTTAAATTTAATATTTTTTAATTTAACGTTAATTAATATAACATGGTTTAAATTTCAGTTGGGAAGCAAACAAACAAAGAAACCTAAAATACTGAGATTTATTGTCTAAACCTTCTTCAGTTTTGATTATTTTTCCCCCGAAATAATTGAACATAATTTTATTATCCGAATGGTCGTTGGTATTATGTGCGCTTACCATAATATCTGAAGAAGCTCAGGGTACAAAAGTCGATCGTGCGCTCGGTGTGATTAGAATTTTATTGTGGAATTTTATATTTTATAAATATACAGAAAAAATAGAACGAATCCGTGCAGTCGTAAAGTTATTAAAATCTTAGCCGATGTGTTGCCATAGAAATGATGTTAAGTCCCGTGATAAAAATCTTTCAAAATGTAATGATCTGATCTTGGAACGTCAAAGAATTCGTTTGGCATGAACGGGATGTGGAATTTCATCAAGGGAGACAGTGCACATCAAAGAAATGTCAATCGATATTGGAAGGAAGAGACACACACAATTAAGTGTCTAGTTTTCCGTCATCTTGCATTATTTGATACCAAGGTTGGAAATGATTTTTAAGTGCTGCACACGTACTTAATTTCCCGAGAAGATGTTGCTTTTAGCTAATTACATTGGCAATCGATGGCTTTCTTATGGTGATTTAATTTGCTAATGCGCACTCTGGGGCTTGGCATGTCAAACCAACTAGAAACTCGTTTGTTTTTTACGCTAGCTGCGCCCATTATATCCATCTTCTTCGCCCCGTTGGAGTACAGAAATCGTTGAGTATTTTTTCAGTGACTTTAATATTAAGACATACACCATTTTTAGGTCGAATATTGTTCAGTCTACTGATGTTGCTGGTCACATAATTATTTTCTCAAACCAACTTTTCGGTTTCAACCATAAGGCTGATTTGCATATTACTGGGACACAGATTATACTATTGGAGGAATTGTATACAGAAATGTATTTTAGTTTGTAAATTGTATGTTCATGTAACATTGGCCTTTGAGCGATGAAGTCGGCATAATTTCTTAAAAAGAGGAGCAATCAAACCTAAAACAGTTCAAGGGCATTTGTTTCTTGCTTTACTCTTAATTGCGGAAGGCAAATGCAAAAAAATGTTCCCGTTATATTTGTTTAATTCATATTTAACACGGAAAGTCCATCTATATACACTTATACAAACATGAATTGCTCTGCAGATAGGAAGCTTTGAAGAAATCCTGTTTTTTTCTTAATGATTACGCATTACTGTTGGGTGATTAATATTTCATATACAGGGTGACCGAAAAGAAATGCAACCCTAAAACATTGGCCTTTTGAAAAAAAGGGAGTCGGTGGATTTTTATGTTTTGGGTATCAGATTAAAGCTGAGAGCTTTTTTTTTTTAATACTGAAAAATCATGAAAATAGCACTTTGGGTTGCTGAGAAAATACCAGTTATGTAAAAGTAGTCATTTTTCATCCTGTGCACATGTACTTCAAAAAGGCACTTCCACGAACAATACAACCGCGAATTTTGCAATGCAATGGGGCGTGATCTAATATGCAAATTAGACGCATGCGCATCAGTGTCACAACCAACTCACCAACCAACTCAATCAACATACCAACCAACGTACCAACCAACATACCAACCAACCAACAGAAGCAGCTCAAACAGCTCAAGCCCACGGCGTGTCTCACACCGCCGTGATGGGAAAAGGTACAGTGAAAATCCCTCTTTTGTGGTAATATTTTGTTTACATGATGAAAAATTAATTACATAATGTTTACATAATTATCGCGGCAGCATCGCGTCAACGCAGCTTGTGAAATATTGTCCAATCAAATGATATACAAACGGACGCGGAACGCGCCAAAATCTGAGACAATTAAAACTTAACGAGCACAATTCCATAGGGTTGTCTAAGGGCGTGGCTAACTCGAAAACGGCGATAGGTCAATTGACCTCTTTTTTTTATCTAATACCCAAAACATGAAAAATGTACCGATCCCTCAGGCAAATGTTTTAGGGTTGCATTTTTTTGGTCACCCTTTTTAAGCTCCATAGATTCAATGCATGCCCTCCCATTTATTCGCAGAATTCTCTCTTCCGCATAAAAACTAACTTCCTCTCGACTTATAATTATGTATAATTATAGGCTTGTATAGACTACGTGAAGTTTAAGAATAGTGGTTTTTCATACCAAAATGCTTGTTAAATATTGTACTTTAGAGAGGGAGAAATAAGCCAATATTTCATCTCAACTTTTGACGCCGATCATCAATAACAAACCCACGCCAAATAGGGAATTGTTGTTAACACCCAAGAACGAACAATGTTTCTAGGTAAATTGGACCAGTTGGGAAATAAACTTGTGGATGTACGTGCGTATGTGTACACCAAGGAAGAGAACTATCGCGATGTCAGCTACAGCCGTAATGGATGTTAGACTAGGCCAAAAACTTCGTTAAAAATATATTTGTTTTTGCTTTTATTAACAAGTACGATGGTAAATCAAAATAAATTTCGTATGTGGAGAAGAGAGACAGTTGAAGAGTAAATAAAAAAAAACTTGAATTGGATGAATAAACAATTAATAGGCCCCTTGCACGGAAGTTTGATTCTTGTCTTCAGGAAACTGTAATGAGAATTGGGACTGAACAAAAAAATGATGAAAACTATAGAGATTTCGCGTTTGTACCAGTACCAGATACAAACGCAGCGTGATTGGGCACGAATCTATTTAATTGGGTTGCAATTGGGAACAATCAGATGTCCCTCTGCCTGATCGGTTTTGCATCTTCTGGAGAACTCTGCCGATTAGACTAGAAGAAGAGAAAGAATACAAGCTGTAAGTCTCCCAAAAAAAGCATAAATGACAATAGAGCCTGAAGTTCACCCCTGCTGGTGCGCTTCCAAAGACCATTGAATAGGAAAATTAACGTGCAAAAATGTTAAAATTTGTAATTGTTTTTGGTATATTGATTTCTTAAGAAAATCACCCCGAAAAAAACCTTTTTAAATTGTTAAGAAAACCAACGCAAAACCAAAGGCTGTAGTGGTATGGGCACAGAAATCGAATAATTTGAAAACGGTGACCGGATCCTAGAAGACATTTTATTCTCCTCTTTAAGTTTCCGTTTTCACCCAATGACCGCCACAAAATTATTTAATAAATTTTCATCTTTGTACGAGTACGCCGAGTTCCAATAGTCACATGTAGGCCAATTTTAGATTTTCAGAAGTTAGAGGTAATTTTTTTGGCACGATAATTTCTCGAGTTTTCAGTTTCCATAAATTGAAATGCTAGTAACAATTTTACAAAGGCAATTTTGTTGGCATAGGCCCTACATTTTTGCGAGTATAGGGCCTATACATATGCGGATACGATGTCCATAATCGTTCACTTCTCGTGCACATCGACGATTTGTTTCAATGATGCGTAACGATTTTTTCACTTAGGCGCTATATTCAACATAATATAGCATCGCTCAGGTATAAAGATGAGTCTGCAAATTAAGAAAACACCAGATCTACTTCACCAAATTTCAGGCCGACAACTTGAAATAAGTGAACAAAAAGTTGTGTATAAACAGAAAAATAACACCTTAAATTAAGCATCTATCTTGGCGGCAAAATTCGAAAATAGCACGGTCAGGACATTTTTATTGGGGATGTAATAATCAGAACAATCTACCGAGAACTCACTCCCTTAGGTCCATTACCGTGTTACTGATGACATACACGATGGATTATACAGGAATATCTCACTTGTAATCAGTAATTTGTCTTCTCCAAACAAAGAATGTAGTCCGGTCAATTTAAGATAAGATCTAGAACAAATTGCAATAGAAACCATTCAAGCGTCAAATGACTTTACATAAATACATAAACAGCATGTGAAAAAAAAATCTAATCGTTTCTATGGAGTGGAAGGGTGTTTTTCAAGCATTTTTGTTCAGAAAAAATTTTGGGACATTTTGTCCTCGAACAATTCGTCTGGTGACTCGATGCGATTTACATGTTTATATAAGCTAATGTTTAGGATTCATGACCACATGCGAGTGCAGCAGACGACTGTTTCAAATTATAATTTTATACAGGGCACTACGGATGGAGTGGACGATTTTCCGCCAAAACTTTGCGCAATAAGTCCACAGACGAGATACAATTATTTGCAAAAGAAAGGGCCGGGGATGTCTAAACATCATTTTGATCATACACAGATGGAAAGCGGTTGGACAGTGTATGCATGGACCGTTTTAAAGTAAAGCGAAATTCTTTAATTAAAAATTAACGATTGAGCGTCTGAAAATGATGTGTTGGATTTGATTAAGAAAATTCAGGAATTACTGGGATCAGGTTGTGAAGCTTACAGTGCATATTGTTAGTACATGAAAATATGAAACAAAACACTTCAAAACACTTGGATCACAAAGAAAACAAGGTTAATAGGCGAGGTTGATGAGAAACAGATGTAGTTCTGTACATTCCATGTTTTTCATAAGTACGGTACAGTACGGTACAGTAACAGCCAAATTGAGAAGATCATGATTGAGGTACGAAAATTCATTGAGACTTCTGCTTGTACAGTCAAGAGTGAAATGAACTACTCCAGAAAAGCATACTTGAGTCCCAACAAAAGGATTCTTTGGATGGAACAGACCTCGCGTTGTTATTACTTTAAAAAAAATGATCTCATTGGCACGCCCCCCCCCTCCCCCCGCCTAAGGCTTTGATCTGGGAAACTTGTATTATTTGTAGACGTAATACACTTGTTACACTATATGCCTTTTCTCTAAAGCGCAGAATTCAGATAAAAAATAATTTCACTGCAACATTTTAATCCCGTTAATTTGCCAGGATTTAGTAAGGTTTTTTGAGTAAACGTTTATTTTTTGGGGACAATTTATATCTTATTTATAAGTTATGCCAATGACCTAAATTCAACACAAAAGAAACACACGAATCTCGGATTTCGGATATTTTCCCTAATATTTAAAATTTGACTCTGGCCTATTGGCGTAGACACCTGAAATTTAAATTTAAATGGATCTCTTTGTGTATATCATTTTCCGCCCTTTATTCAAGTAGACCTGTTTATACAAAGATTTTCTATGAAACAAAAGTTTTTTTGGGCAAAAAGTTATCTATTTTAACCAATAAATATTTCGGGAAGAACAAAAATCTCAAATTTCTTGTGTTTTTTTCAAGAAAATATCCTATATTATTATGCGGCAGTGTAAATTACAATATATTGCAATAATTGGGGGACATAGAAAAGTCGTCTGCTGTGATCAGTCGTGTCTCGCGAAGTCTCATACGGATTTTCTGACGAGTAACGGGTGCAAAAGAAAACATGACGCTCTCCATACGGCTGTTACGTATGATGAAAAGATAGTAGCGAAAAATTATAAAAACACTTTTTCACTCCTTTGATGGAATTAGATTTTCAGTATGTTAAATAGTGATATTTCCTTAGCGTGATAGCATTAAAATAAATTCTATTGCAATTTGTTCTAGGTCAGGCCCTGTTTTGTTCTAAATTAACCGGACTAATGATTTGACGCGGCATATACGGTGGAAGTACAGCTCATATAGTCATGCAGGAATATTCCTCCATGCGTCTATCTAGTGTATGACACAAATGATTAGGTATCATGGAAAATATAGAGCGGTGCGTTTCGGCCATTAAGCACGCCTTGGTATCGCCTTAAGCATTGAAGACTGGTATGAAATGAAATAAGACTAAGAACGTGCCTCCCCTGGTAATAAGCGTGTTACCTACCCATTACAATGTCATCAATGGCTTGTTGACACAGACATCGTGGTCTAATTTCAAAAGATAATGTGACACGTATATATGCATCAGTGTTATCTGCCAGATGGAGCCAAGGTGAGAAGAGTCGGAAGGACTATGCAAAGACACCCACTGGTAAAGAAACGTAAAGAACAAGCCGACTTTCCTTCCCCGTTAAACCCCTCACAGAACTTGTTGCGTGCCGGATATGACGAGTGCACGCATTTACTGGCTAATGTGATAAGAGGCAGTGCGAGGGCGGCGGTTGCTTGACTAGGCAGTTTGCGCTCTACCGCCCATGCGTTTACTCCATCAGCGTCAACCTGATACCACTGGAAACGATAATTACGCAGTTTTTCCCTGTAACGAGAAGATTTGGATGTCCCAGCGGGTGTATCCCATGCTTAAAAAAAACCCATCTTGTCATACCTCGCATTTGCCAAACTGACCGGTGGACTTCACGAAGGCTCATATAATAAGGACATCCATCCCATCTTTGAAGCCGTTAGTATAATACATCATTTATCATATTCATCAGCAGTTTTTAAGCCGCTTGCAGCTTTTTGATCAACCAGTCTCGGCGTCACTCTCCCGTTCTATTGCACCTGTTTCGATTTCAAAGAGGACTCTGTTTTTTTTTTACTGGTGTCATAATCAGAAGACTCATCATCTCAAGACTACCGAAAGCACCGTCTGCAATTTCAAGATCAATAGCACCAGCTCGTTTTTCTTTAGTGGAAAGGATGGGTACAGTAAGAGCAACAGTCGCTTTCGTCTACATCATTTCCTTTTTAATACTATGGAGCACAGTTGTCCAAGGTAAGCATTTGAACTATCTGTGTATACAATTTGTTTTCTTTCGTTTGTTTGCCTTTTATGTATTTTCTGCATAATTTATGTTTGGCCTCGGAGCGAATCCGCTAATTAACGTTATTTAATTATCGAGTCCGTCGGATGATAACATTGTGCGACTTCAAGGTTGGCTTGTAATCAATAATATGAAGGGTAAAAGGGGTGACGTCATCCACGCTTTTCAGTTTACTCCAGCCTAAATATAACGAAGTCTTTGGTTCCTATACTTTTGTGAGGCTGAATCTGGCAGTATCTTTTTTACTCAAGCGTAATGTTAGTAATGCTAATCCGCAGCATACACCAACATAGCGAACATCATTAACTGTGAATTCAAAAGCATACATCATGTCTAGTTATCTTGGTAATAACGATTCTATCGCGTTTGTACTCTGTAAGTTGCTATAAAGCTCTGACGTGAAAATCCATTTGCGCAATGGGCACCACCCAGTACCTCGGAATGTTGTGAGCTTGACAATTGTTTTTCAGTGTACATACCCGCTCGATTTGTATAATTTGGTTTGCTTATTTTGATTAAGTTTGTTTCTCGGCATTTTTCAAAGGTGTATGTCAAAGGAAGGAAAGATAATGCACTAAAACCTTTTTTTTTCTAAACATTTGGGTTAAACTTAGCGTTATTATTGTTATTATTAATTTCAATAATTAACAACAGCAAATACATACAGGAAATGGTTGAATTACAACACAATAATTAAAAAAGATTAATTAATTAGATATTTACAAATCGATAACAATGCATAGAAAATAGTAACATGAAACAGCAAAAACACTAAATCAAAGGGGCAAAAATTAAAACAAAAGTTACTTGACACATTGCACACATCTATTAATAATAAAATTATCCGCAACTAGGCCCAGCCGGTGTTAAACGTACTTGTTTATACCGGCCTAAACGTACTTATTTATTCCCATTCATGAATACCTTTCGGTCAAAAAGTCAAAACAAGTCAAAAATTCATAAATTTCCAACGATTTTGTTCAACAATTTTACTTCATGTTTTATGAAACACCCATCTGCACATAATATGTGCCTCGCGCGCAGTGCTAAGAATCTCCTTATAAAGAAATTGGTGCGCGCGTAGACCACACACGTGACGGGCTCTGTAGCCAAGGGGAATGGGTAAACTGTCTTTAGTTAGTTTTTTATTATTATCAAATTTGAAAATTTGGATTAATAAATTGGCCAAACGTTAAGACTATGGATGAAGCTGTTGTTACATCTGCAATTTGTTACGCAGATTGAACTCTCTTTGGTGGCACAATTATTCATATCACACCTGCAATTGTTTCTTAAGCTTTATTTTGTGTCATTGTAACTCGTAAAGACAATCCACGCATGGACCTTGTAAACTAGACCCGTCCCTTGACACATAGAACCAGTCGGACATTTTGCCGAACCTCAAGCTACGAATCCGGGAACGTGATCACTGTGCTCACATTATGCTCCCTTCTAGTGTTCAAAGCTACTGCCCCATGACGGATTAACTGAACAATAGCTAGCATAATGCTTTATCCATTGTAGGGGGCCTTCGTGACAGAATTGATAGCGTGCCCGGATCTGTCTATTATGTACTGGCCGGTCGGGCGTTAGTCTTTGCCTCTCGTCATTTGCGTTCATAAAGTTTTCCTTTTCCAATTATAACCTTAAAATTCAAAGAAGAGTGATAAAAACCGAACCTGTTAAAGTTTGAGTTCAGTGGATATTACGCTTTGCAACACAATGCACAAGAAAATGCCTATTATATATAGAGGAAGTTACAAGAAGCACGTGCACCTCTTTTGTACAAGTCATTATAGTGAATTCCTCAATACATAGCAGTTGAAGTATCTATATCAGACTGCGATGGTAAGGACTAAAGGAAACTTCCTACTGGAAAGCGATCAAATGGGTTACAATTTTAAACGAAAACATATTAATTGGAAAGACCATTTAAAAGTGACAACCATCCTTTAAAAATTTGCCGTTTTTGTGTTATTCTTACGAGAACGAATTTCAGGGATCAACATTTTGAGTCTCAAAAATCGAGTTGTTTGGGTGGTAGTCGTGATTCCGGTCGCACATCCACAAGTTCATCACATGCTGCGGACGTGTGGGTGAACTTGTACATGTATGTACACCCACACGGATTGAATCGTATACCGTCTGACATCATGGAAACAGGACTGGGGCGAAATCATCCTCGTCCAAGGAGACTTATATTTACGTCAAGAATTACGTATACGTATGCCACAAAATGTCCGCCGCGTCAGAAGTAAACCGACTTTACCCCGTCTTTTCCGAGGAACAGCGCAACATTAGGTTATTTTTCTTTCAACCAGACCTTTGAAATTACGATAAGTAAACAACCTTTAAAATAAAACTGTCGGCGATTTACGAGTGTAGGCCTAATTATTGCACAGCGTCAGATAGCCGTCCTTTGAAACAAATTCTACAAGTATTTAGGCCTAGTCGTAACAAGGTTATAATTTCATAATCTTTCGAATACGTGCTTTATATTGAGGAGTTTTTCAAGAGTATTGGTCGTTGTGAAATTCTTTCCTGAACTAATTATTTTGATAATTTCAATTTGTATTAAGTTTTTCCCCTTTTTTTCTAGAAATGACATCATTAAAATAATATCGATCATTATCATGTCGTCACGTCATATAGTCAGTAACGTCCTTGTGTTGAAAATCTAATAACGGCCAAGCCATAGCATGCAGGTCACTATTGCTAACAAATCTATGTGGTAATATCCCTGTTGGGTTTGAATGGTGTCGATTCTTTCGAGTGATTCTTTCGAGTGTATAGTCTTGTTGGCACAAGGCCATGGACAACTGGGGAAGACGGACCGTGTGGCTTCAAAACGGGAGCCCTCAAGTTGTTATCTCGATCCAGCACTGACTGCGTGGTGATTAGCATCGAGCATGCAGATAGTGTCAAAAGCCGTGTTCCCATTGGACCTTTGGGTAAAACGGGTCCTCCAAAAATGCGTCAACAAGCGTCAACAAGCATCAACGGTCGTCAACAAGCATCAACAAATATTGTATATGCTTTTGAACATTAAAATAGCTTTATATGGTAAAAAAGCAATAAAGAACATCTTCTGCATATCAATTAAAGTTAAAATTATTTAAAAACTTTTTTTTTGAACGCGAAATGTACGACGAATTTGCCGATCAGTGATGCCCGCCATCTTGTTTGGATGGCGCTGTACACTTCGCGCATTCGTAGTATGGCTGTGTACACTTCACGCATGCGTAGTACGGCTAGTTTCACGTAAACAAAATGGCGGCCAACTCAAACTCGACAGAGTCGTCGTACGTTTCGCGTTGAAAAAAACCCCAACTTTTAAAATAGTTTTTACTTTCATGTATATGCTGAAGGTGTTCTGTGTTGCCATTTCTACCATATGAAGCTGTTTTTGATTTTCCAAAACTTCTAAAAATTTGTTGATGCTTGTTAACGACCGTTGACGCTTGTTGACGCTTGTTGACGCATTTTGGTAGGACCGGGTAAAACCTATAACGGAGACCGTTATCAACTTTACGGAGACTGTTATCAACTAAGTCCATCACGGACAGCCGGTAAACTTCCCAAGTTATGGACTGTCGCCATATCATTATTGAAAGCTTTACGGTCCGTTGTTGGAAGTTTATGTATACATAACACAGGACCAAATGGGTCAGAATTGCATTGTTTATTTTAACAGCACTCAAAAACCCCGTATACGGACGGCCACTACTATTTAAAAACTAACGTTATTATGATTGACTTCCGTGTAGTATACTATACAAATCGTCACCGACACCACGAAGTAACACTCTACCGTGTTAAAGCATTTTTTTTTCGATTTTCAGTTTTTTTGATTTTTAAACATTATTCATCAAGGCCTACCATTGCACGAAGTTTCAAAGCTTCAAGAGCTTTACTTTAATAATTACGCTAAGTATCCATGGCAACTTTTGCGCAAAAGTGACAATTTTCGTTTTCACAAAGTAACACTCAAGTTCCATTTTCCATTGCAATGCATGGCGCGCACTCTGCTCATAAGTGAGCAAAAACGTTTTCACGAAGTAACACTCTTCTTGTAACAAGTTGTATGAGCGCGCGCGCGCTGACCTGAAGTTGCACTTTCCTCGTGTTAAATACATTGAAGAGTGTTACTTCGTAAAAACAAAAATTTACAGTTTCGCAGCTTTTTCGGTTTCACGAACTAACACTCATCTTTTTTCTCTTATTTCTTGTTTATTTAATACACAAACGAGTGAAAAACAGCAGATTTAATAAATTCAATTCATCAAGTGTCCACAACGAGAAACCCAACTGAAAATACTCTGTCGTTTTGACGCAAAGTGTTGTTTTAGAAGGCGTTCAACTTTAGTTGCCGTTTTCTCCGATTGCTAGTTTTTACTGGTATGTAGATGGGTGTTACTTCGTGGTGTCGGTGACGAAATATTGAGTGGCTCAGCGTGGAATGGGAGGAATATTATCGCAAGGTAAAATCTGGACTTTTCCATTTCACGAGGCGAAGCCGAGTGAACTGGAAAAGTCCAGATTTTACCGAGCGATAATATTCCTCCCATTTCACAATTTAAAGCCACTCAATATTTGTTTTATGATACATTTGAACTCTTTTTCAACACGAAACTGGAGGAAAATCTATTTCTCTAGTCCAAACCACCCCTTCACGAAAATGTTTGAACCCAACGCTGTAGCGCTGCTCTTTGGAACAATACGCGCAACGCGGAACGCGGAACGCGCACACCAGCATGCATTTGCACACAAATACCGCGTCATGATCCTAACTGTTGAATAGTATTTCCCATTCCCCATGGGCGGGTAGTACTTTTTGAGCCGCGGCGTGAATGGGAGCAATAACGAATGCCATGTGATGTGAGTTCCATCAATCAAATGACTAGGATCTGTATGTCAGTTATATAAAACTTAATATTGACTGCTTCGAGTGGTGTATAGTGAAACTAACCTCCCGAGGTGATCCACGAAGCATTCTCTTTTTCCCGAGGCGAAGCCGAGGAAAATTAGAATGCTCCATGGATATGAGGGAGGCTAGTTTTACTACACCACGAGATAAAGCAGTCAATATTTGTTTTGTAACACCTGTCCCACAGATTCTGCTTGATTTTAAGCGATAACTGAGTAAATTTAATCTAAATACAATTAAAATGTACTTCAACTTGAATACGAAATTGGTTGAAAATTTACATGCACTTTACAAACTTACCCCTTCACGAAAATGTTTTAACCCCGCTCTGTCTCGCACTAGCGCTTGGGAACAATACGCGCAACGCGCACACGCATACATGCATTTGCAACAATCCGGTTCGTTAGCAACTTCTCCCCAGGGCTTACTTTATTTCCAACCTTTGTTCCAATAGTAAGCCCTGGATCAATCTCGACCCCAGGGTGTCTAGCAGTACGCGCCCATCACTACCTGCTCTATAGTGATGGGCGCGTCCAATATGGATCATTTACATGTGCAAGATTTTTGAACACGTATGCAAATGAGGAATAGTCTGGTGCATGTATGTGCGTTACATTATCGTTCGGTTTTGTAGGCGGTGTCTGGGGTAAAAACAGAGTCAATTCGTCGCTGCGCGAGCACAGCGTGAGTTACGAAGACAAGATTTATTTAATTAAACTGTTACGATCTTATCGAGACAACTTTGCACTTTACAAACTTACCCCTTCACGAAAATGTTTTAACCCCGCTCTGTCTCGCACTAGCGCTTGGGAACAATACGCGCAACGCGCACACGCATACATGCATTTGCAACAATCCGGTTCGTTAGCAACTTCTCCCCAGGGCTTACTTTATTTCCAACCTTTGTTCCAATAGTAAGCCCTGGATCAATCTCGACCCCAGGGTGTCTAGCAGTACGCGCCCATCACTACCTGCTCTATAGTGATGGGCGCGTCCAATATGGATCATTTACATGTGCAAGATTTTTGAACACGTATGCAAATGAGGAATAGTCTGGTGCATGTATGTGCGTTACATTATCGTTCGGTTTTGTAGGCGGTGTCTGGGGTAAAAACAGAGTCAATTCGTCGCTGCGCGAGCACAGCGTGAGTTACGAAGACAAGATTTATTTAATTAAACTGTTACGATCTTATCGAGACAACATGCAGTATCACATTTCATATTAATATGAACAAATTGGAAAGGAAGGGAATATTTTTGAGAAGGCGTACACGAATGATCGTGAAAACACGTACTGCACGTTGTGAATAACAACACCAAGTACACGATAAAAATCCATTACTAGCCAATTGCGATATCGAATCAGGATACAGGAAGAAAGTTTCCTATCCAGGGCTTACTATTGGAAACACGGTTGGAAATAAAGTAAGCACTGGGGACGAGGTTGGCCCTGGATAGGAAACTTTCTTCCTGTATCCTGATTCGATACCGCAATTGGCTAGTAATGGATTTTTATGTTGTTATTTCCAACATGTATTACTTGTTTTGCACGTTCATTGTAATTATTACGTCTACACCTTCTCAAAAATAATCCTTTCCTTTCCAATTTGCTCATAGTAATATGAAATGTGATACTGCATATTGGCTGGATAAGATTGCAACATTTTAACTTTAAAAAAAAAGACTATTCCTCATTTGCATACGTATCCAAAAATGTTGGATATGCAAATGATCCAATACCAGGATGAGAGAGCGGGTAGTGGTGGGGGTTGACACCCTGTGAACGGGGTTGTGGGATGGGAACTTGCTTCATGTATCCTTATTCGGTAGCGCAGGTAGCAGGTAATGGATTTTTATATCGTGTAGGCCTACTTGGTGTTGTTATTTCCAACATTCCCATGCAAAGTCAAAAAAGCCATATTTAGTTACAGACGATAAGCATTATGTTGCGTAAAACTCAGGAGCTTAAATCCGGGGGGATAGGGGTATATATCCCTCCACTTTTTGACCGGGGTGGATGGCCTATTGAGTCATCCCCCCACACTTTTTTGTGATGAGAAAAACAATGCGGATTTTGAGGTAAAGGTTTACGAACGTTCCCCAAACTAAAAAGTATTCAATGGCACTGAAAGTGGAGAAACAAAGTACAAAAGCTTTAAACATGTATTCATAAATACCTAAGACAGTTTACACATTCCTATTGGTCGAGAGCCCGTCACGTGGCCGGTCTTAAACGGATGACAAAGACATGGCTAGCTGGTCTTAAACACTTTTCCAGTGTCACAATAAAATTCGGACTCCTAAAAATCCAGTGCCTCTTATCGTTTCATTGGTTGAACGTTCACAATCCTCACGTAGGCATGCGCAACACTACCAGGGAGTCAGAATTTTAAGGTTCTAAATTCAAAACGCAACGCGCCAGGTGCGTTCTGCGCGACATCGCGCAGAACATGATACGCGCCTCCCCCCTCCCCCGGTTTTCGAATTTCCACGGCCGGGCAATTTTAGGATTTTGGTCATCCCCCATCCCCTCCCTCACTCACGTCACCGGCACAGATTTACGTCACTGGTAAAACTCCAAATTGAAGTCTGCTGATACTGTTTCTACTTGTGAGTAGCCATTATTTGCAGCACCACAAATGCGGCTCAAAAAGTTAATGTCTGCCTGCCATATTATTTACCGAGGCAGAAAAAAAATCAAACAGAAGCAAACAGCGATCAAACACTTTTGTTTGTTTTTCACAATATGAATTTAAGGCCCAAAAAAATAATAAGTCGGTCTCTGGTCAGCGCGCGCGTCGATTTTAATCATGCGCGTCGATCTTTTTTTTTCCAAAATGTTCCGCGGTAGCTCCAACAGCGCCCTCTATTTCCGCACCTCCTCAATTTTTTTTTTACCAAAGAGCACCAAGGAATGGGAAATTGCACCAAGGCAAATGATCGAAAGCACCAAGGCAAATTATGGAGGACACCAATGTACATGAGGACACCAAAAAAGCAAAATAGTACCCACCTTGTCTGTACAATTCAAGCTTGAAGAAAAAAAAAAGAGCAAAATTCCGGAACTTTGGTCTGACCAGAGACCGAATATTTTTGTTTTGGCCTAAGGACAAGAGTTTTAAAAACGCTGTGAAAATATTCCATAAGACATTTCATTTAAAAAAAAATGAGTCTGAATGTCTTTTTCGAAATACGTGCGTTCGGTACAAAATGAAGTACGCATGAGTTTTCAAAGTGTCCTCCATTTTACAAAAGTTATCCATTGGTAAGGCCTATCCTTTGGACGAAAACTTAAAAAAAAAATTATCTCACATTGTTTCTGTAATTGTTTAAACCTGGATTTTTACCGGCGTTTATATTTGTGTAGAGTGTAGAGGATAATCATATCCGAAACCCGATTCAAAGCTTTTGAAAATAAAATCCGTTATTGTGGAAATGCGTTTGCGGTAAAATGAATAAATTTGCTTATCCGGACATAGCGGAAATGCATTTCCATTTTCGATATGTCACGATGAACAGTTTAATGGAATAAGAATGATCTGCTAGATTACTGGCTGAGACGTAGCTACAGGGCCTACACAACATAATTTGCGTACCGTAAGTAAATTTAGTAATGTACAAGGTTGTTTGAGGTTCTTTTATCGGTGATTTTTTCCCCGTCGTATTGAGGTCCAACTCATTCCTTGCCCTACGGTGAATGCCTCGTATCAAGCGTTGGTGCAGGCGCGTGGTTTGCGCAACAAAGAGTAGGCATATAATACTTAATTAAAGGGAAACCTATATAGTTCATCACTTTTCTTTTTTCTCCTCGCTTTTAATCGAAAAGAGTGTGTCACTCAAAGTACAGTGTCTCCTAATGTGTTTGTCTTAGTACCGTGTTCCACACCCAACGTCATTGATTTGGCATGCATTTTTAAAACACTGACAGCGGAAAAAGTGGTTATCGGAAATTGTAACAGGTGTCATAGACTAACGTGGGCATTCTGTGTTAGTTTTTCTGCAATTATTGTAAGACGTTTTAGCAAAACATCACCTGCCGGAAGTCGTCGAATAGCTGACGTGCTACCTTACGGTCTCACTTACATAATCTGGTTCAAAAGTTTCACCTTCTTATATGATTTGCAAAAAAAATCGTTCAATGATCTCGTAAAATGAAGATCCTTTATTCAGTTTTGATCGCAAGTTCAAACAAAACACAAGACAATACAGCACAACATAATACAACTTAATACATCCGTAGGCCTACATGAGGATGTCATTCCTCTTGCAGTTTGAGTTCAAGTAGTCTGTAATATGCCTACTTTCTTTTTAAATATGAATTCATCTTTGGTAAAAAGTGTTGTCCTAGCTGGCGCAAAGGACCTGATACATCACGTTGTTTTTTAGGAGAAATAACAGACAAAATTCATTGACTGTCCCAGTTTAAAAGTTCTTTAATCAAGCCACGTTGGAATAAATCATCTTCGTTTGAATATAAAAGTGCAGTTCGAACTGTTTCCTATTTTTATTTCTTTTGGAAACCATATGTTTTTTCAAGCAGGAAAATATATTTGCAATAAGTTTCGTACTTCCCCGTCTAAAATAATTTTTGTGTGTGTAAAACTACTGGCAATGTTGAAACGTCGTAAATGTCAAACTTTGAACTGAAAAGAAGCCAAATAACCCCAATTCATAAAGGTATAAGGCGCAAAGGACTTAGGTCCCTGTGCTTGCTGACTTCAGGAAAAGCAACTGAGGAACATGGTTCCACAATGATTTTTAAATTTTTTTTTAATAGAAACAGGATTTCTTAGTGGTTTTCATTGTTTACGCCTCGCTCGGCTATCGAACTGTAAAAAGTATACGACAAATAAATTCTTCGAAGATTTAAACGTTCATAAAAGAGTCACGTGTTAAACAAATATTTCATAATAAGCGCAAATGCATATCCGAAAGAGGCAAGTAGCAATTGCAAAAACAATTCGTAATTCATCCGATAAGAGAACATTTTTAATATATATTTTAAAAAGTATTGGTAATCTTGTCATCTCGAAAATGTTGAACCCTAATTGGCTTTTCTCTCTTCCGTTGTCAGAACTTAATTGACGGACGATAGCATTTCATACAATTCATAAATGATTAGATGGCACCTTGGCACGTCACCTGCCCTCCGTGTGAAGAGACTATGGGGGAATCAACTTGTTTGCCCGCCCGTCACAGCTGGGCAAACTGATGCGATACATTTGCATTTGCAAATTTGCTAAAATACTCGTGACGTGTTTCACACTTCTATATTTATAATTAGATGTATTGGCGGCTTTTTCGTTTTTTGTTCAATTGACAATTACGGTTTTCAAAGTCAGAAAGAATGACGTCGTTTCGCAACGGACATATAGTCAGATAAACAAGTGCGTATTCATGCTTGTATGCTGCATGCGTCTGCTCGCTCTGTTGTCCAATTATTATGACTCAAAGACAAAGTATTCTCTGGAAATATTTGAGAACGTCCCAGGGTATTTTCCGCATTGGGACTTTCCCAGATCTGTTGCTCTGTTTATTATTTGACCATTTTTCATTTTTCCATCAGACACACACGCTTGTATAGTATCTTGGTTGGGTTCTTTATTTTGTAAATTCCTCTTTATATAAAATGAAAAGGTGAACGAAATGGTACGGCTCCCATTCTAACTTTTGAAAGTAGGAAACGATAAGATGGTATACGGATCCTATTTGAATTATAAAGTCAGTAACATGACTCTCCCTCACGTTGTATGCCACCCTAAACATTCGTGAGTTGTAATTTAATAAAATGACAAGTTATGTTTGACGATACATGTATAATTTAAGGTGGTTTTACGTATAGCGAAAATAGATATGCATACTTAGGGTGTTTTGTTTTGGATACGGAAAACTTTGAAACTATCGGCTGTGCATCCCTTGGCCTGTATTTTGAGGGCGTCGCTTTCACAGCTTTCTTTCACGTGTTTGCAGAAGATTTTTTATTTTCTTGTTAAAATTTAAAAGTACAAAATCCAAAAAGGGGAGTTGCTTACAGGTGTACGTTTTGGATATCTGTGCCAGTCATGTTTTGTCTTTCTCTTCTTTTAGCTATAGTGTATAGTCTATAGTGTATAGGTCGGGTGCAATGCACTTTTGGATCAATTCATTGTTGCATGCTTTAAGCGCTTCCGACTAGCACCAGCGTGCACTGGCAATACTAAGCTCCATGACATGATAGCTGATTATTTCGACGTGACCTAACAGGCGAACAGTAATCTGTATTAGATTGCACCCAGTTACACAGTACAACATTGAACATGAACTATTCATAGAACACGTTGGCCCTTGCGTTATTGTTGGCTGAACCTTGGCGCAATATAAATTACTCATATCAAGCGTAATATAGGCCTATTGGATGGGTGGATGGGGCTAGTTTCGAATGCTTAAAAGAAAGCGTCCACGTTAATATATATGTGGCAGTGACAATCTTTCAAGACACTTTGTGGGGTTTTCCATAATATCGGAATAATGATGTTTATCACTTTTATATTTCGTGTTAATATTTTGAAACCTAATATTGTTGGAACATTGAAGTTGTATCTCCCCGTGGTGTGCTTTGTTTTCTATCAAGCCCTCGAATAACACTGAGTATACAGTATTGCATTCACATATCCCTGACGCAAATTCCATCGTATAACTAGTTTGGTTGAAGTACTCACTATTATATCATATGGGAGTAAGGTTTTATCGCCGTTCTGGAGCGGAGACTACTCATGACTTGGGTATACCTCGGGTACTGGCCGAAATCGGGCCGAACACGGTCAAAAAGATTGAGTGCTTTTTCAGATCGAATGTTTTTTTTTCGATTCGAATGCTTTTTCACTTCGGATAAAATGAGATATCGGATGTCTCATCCCAACGCCTCTTCCTTTTTCCTCAATCCAACTGATATCTCAGATAGGAAGAAAAATGAAGAACGGGAGTAGCTGTGGCTTCGATGGTATAAGTTGCACGGTGATTAAACATGTCCTGCAGCTGCCTTCTACTGCTGAGCCTCTTGTCTACATCTTCAACCTCTCTTTCATATCTGGATCTGTCCCTCTTAATCTCAAGGTTGCTAAAATCATTCCTGTTTTCAGAAACGGCGATAAACATCACATCAATCAATACCGACCTATTTCTATTCTCCCCTGCTTTTCTAAACCCCTTGAGAGGCTCGTTTATAATCGACTTTCTCATGTCATTTCTCATTTCCATATCCTCTCCGATCATCAGTTTGGCTTTAGGTCTAAACATTTCACTGATGTGGCGCTCATTGAACTGGTCGATAATAATCACCAATGCTCTTGAAAAGAAAGTCACACTATCGGCATCTTCATCGATCTTTCAAAAGCGTTTGATACCATCGATCACTCTGTTTTCTTATCGATGCTGGATCTTTATGGTATTAGGGGTATTCCTTATTAATGGTTTGTTGATTATCTCTCCAATAGATGCCAGTTCACTCCCATCAAAGGGTACAATTCTGATCGCCTTAATATAGACTGTGGTGTTCTTCAGGGATCAATTCTTGGTCCTCTACTGTTTTTATAATAATATCAACGACATACACTACTCCATATCTCTGTTACTTTTTACACTGTTCACACCTATTCGCACAGTTGAGCACCCTTACTTTTTTACTTTTGCTGATATTATTAATTTTCTCACTGCGATATTCATGTACAAATTCACCAACAATCTTCTCCCCATAACATTTTCGTCTTTCTTTTCTTCTGTACAAAACACCCACAGTCACTTTACTAGATCAAGCAGTAGCCTATACATTGCATTCACTCACACTCTTTACTCCCTTAACACTCTTCGGTACGTCCCCGATTATGGAATACTATTGATCCCAGCATTAGAACACTGTCTCCCGTGGGCAGGCCCAGATTACCCAATAGGCACGGGTAGGCACTGTGCCTAGGGCCTACGAAAAATGGGGGGCCTACGAAAATACCGCAGTTTGCCATAAAACACATTGGCCTACCCACCCACACACACCCACACACACAATACACATAACTTTTTAAAAAGTTTTAGGTCTCTCTCAGAATTTTCGATTACACAAACTGCGTCGATCAGGCGATGGGGAACGCCGGGCATGTCGTTCCCCCCCCCAAAAAAAACCCTATTTTCCTTCTGAATAAAAATATGTAGCCTACATTTGATTCCATGGCTCAGAATAGCTTACTCCTGACTCGAATGTGATGTTTAAATGATGACCTTTTGCTAAAACCTTGCCAGTAGTCAGACACTGCCTCAGATCACACCACAGAGCGTCTAGAATCCATTTCCCCCGGGGCCCTCAAGCGGGCCCCCAACCCCACGCCGTTTAGGTTTCGCACTCGCATTAGTTCTGATATAGGTCAAGATATGTATGTATCATCCCCCACTTTTGAGAAGCGATTGACACCCTTGGTGCCAACAGGCTTTCAGAGCTAGGACCGATACCAGTTTGGCCAGTGCCGGTGCCTAGGGCGGAATAGGGCCTACGGAACACTGGCGCCTAGGGCCTACGAAACACTTAATCCGGGCCTGCCCGTGGGGCGATTTAAATCATTGTACATGCACAAGAAATTCCTCCTCTCCTCGTATATGTAGCATACTTCCCAACCTGATTTCCATGCATTTTCATCATTCTTATTGTAGCTCCTTCTCTCTATTAATCATCGTTCTTCCAATTATTTATTCATTATGTACTTTCATATCATTTTGTACTTTAAATATTTTTGCATTCCTGCTTTGTATTTTTTTGCCGTAAGTTTTCGTCGTGTCACGTTTGTTTTGTCTGTCTCGTCCATATTTCGTTATAATGTTGTTTTTCTGTTGTTATTGTTGTCTGTAAGGGCTTTCTTACAAGCCTCGGCTTACTTAAACAGCCCCATACTCCCTATTCTCTTGTACATAAACCAAAGTTAGTTTATCATTTGTTCAAAGCGTCTTTAATTATTCTGTGTGTGACATACTTATTGAATTTTTTTTATCTTGCAATGTACCATATTTCTTTTATTTATTGATGTATTTCTCTAAATAAATGTCTTCTTGAATTAAAATTGAATTGAATTGAATGCTCAAAACCGACGGATGCTTTATGACACAAAAATGCATTCGATTCATAAAGATGTGTTATAAGTTGGTACAATTCATTCGGTTTTGGGAAATGCATTCGGGTGGTAAAATATTCGATGTTTCAAAACTCGTTCTGTTTTAAAACTCATTCGAATCGTAAAAACATGTTAGGTTGGTAAAATTTCATTCGGTTTTGAAAAGCATTCGAGTCGTCAGGATGTTCGGTCTGTAAAATTTCAGTCGATGTTTCAAAATACGTTCTGTTTTAAAACTGCTTCGTATACCCAGTGTGATGTCTAATCAATTCATCCAATAGGTTCAGCGAGTGATATGGAGCCAAGATCCTGCTGGATTGGTTTATCTCTCTGTTAGCAAGACCGGTGAAACAGACTAACAGCAAAGGTTACATTTAATGTTTGGCATTTATTTCCATCGATGCGGTCGATTTCAATTTATCTCGAGAAAAGGTGAAAACTTCGTCACAATGTCACAATGTCACAATGAAGTTGGAACAGTAAGTTTATGTTTTGATGTGTAAATTACGAGAAAATGTTGAAAAATGATCTTCAAAAAGGATGCTGCGGTATAAAAATTGGCACATATTTTGCTTGCAAAAGATCGTGTCCAAAATATCACTCAGTTCCTAGCAATATTTGAAAAGTAAATCTCCTCGCAAGATTTTTCCATGAGATGAAGTGCATTAGAACCTCCATCACGGTCAAGGCATAGTTGTCCTAATGGTCTAAAATGCAAAAAAAGCAGTATAAATCATAGAGTAGATGGTGGCTGGTTTGTGAGTGTTACCTTTTGATCCGTGTGGGATTTTGTGTGTGACAGAGACTCCTTGGAGACATCTTCATCCATTAAGAAATGAGCTTGGATGCCAAAAGCCCTGTCACGACACGTTTAGAACAGACTCGCATTAATCTTCCTTCGTATCTCATGTAAAACAGATGAAAATATTACACTGTGAAGACGACAAGTTCCACTGAATGCAGCATACTGCATGTATCTTACTTTTGACAAGTACAAGATTTGATGGATTGCGCTTACACATTTCATTGGGGAGGGGGGGGGTGAACTGCGTGTAAAAGAGTGTGGTTTAACATTTTCATTTTGGAGTAAATATTGATGTATTTATTTATAAATTTATTTATTTGTGGTAATAAAGCCAAGTTTTCCTAAGAAGTGCCATGGTCATTGTAGTTACGAAAGCATGAAGAAACCTGTAGAGAGAAGACAGTGAGAAGAAATTACATTTTTATAGGTGGGTGGAAAACCCCAGAAGAATATCCTGGGAAAAACCCACCGAACCAGGTAGATCCAAACTGACGGTTTTTTAGGCCATGGTGTCTCAATCGTCTGGCTGAAAAAAAAAATTACTAGAGCTGGCGCCGAGACTTTACAATAATTTATTGATCCATAGCGCAATATGGGGTCCGTGCGCCAAGAGAGGGCGCCCTTTTACATAGCAACGACGTCCCATGGGCGCATAGACATATAAACACATAGACCGCCAGGTCCTATTCGAAACCAACCTCGTGCCCCGTGGGTACGATCTTGCAGCGCCATGTTGTTTCCCATCATGCCTTGCGCGATCGTAACCCCTGGAATTGTGTAATTTAAATGTGCCAAAATACGGCACATTGTAATTAGGGCTGCAGTTTATCCGTTTTATGTGCCGACGCCATCTTTAAACTGTTAAAAGTTGTGATTTTGAAGAATCAATCCTTTCAAACACAACGTTTGGACGTTGTGTTAATTAGCAAAGATTTGTATTAAATGTACGTACCCCTTTCGTGCCTTTACAACCACAGATACAGGTTTTTTTTAGCGAAAAACGCGGCTGACATAATCCATATCGTACAGGCATCGCGACTTTTGAATCACAATTTTTTTCTTCGTACGTGACGTTACGTGCAAAGCACGTATGAGGCGCCATGTGTAAATAAATTATTTAACAAAATTATTTATATATAATTCATTATTTATTATATAATTCAGTTTCCCGGGCAATTATATGTAAATAATTGTTTGGCAGTTTGCATTATATGTAAATAAATTTATTTGCCACTGCATTATTGATATATAATTTTTTTTGCAACCTAATTATTTACATATAATTTTGGGCAAACTAGAATTATTTATATATAATTTATTTGCAACCTTATTATATATATATAATTTTTGCACACTTTTTTTACTTATATATAATTTATTTGCAAACTTATTATTTATATATAATTTTTGCACACTTTTTTTATTTATATATAATTTATTTGCAAACTTATTATTTATATATAATTTTTGCACACTTTTTTTATTTATATATAATTTATTTGCAAACTTATTATTTATATATAATTTTTGCACACTTTTTTTATTTATATATAATTTATTTGTAACCTTTTTATTTATATATAATTTTTGCCCACTTTATTTATTTATATATAATTTATTTGGTACCTCATTATTTATATATAATTGTTTGCCCACTTTATTTATTTATATATAATTTATTTGGTACCTAATTATTTATATATAATTTTTGGCACGCTTTAATTATTTATTATATAATTTATTTGGTAACTTATTATTTATATATAATTTTTGCACACTTTAATTATTTATTATATAATGCATTATTTATTATATAATGCATTATTTATTATATAATTCATTATTTATTATATAATGCATTATTTATTATATAATGCATTATTTATTATATAATGCATTATTTATTATATAATGCATTATTTATTATATAATGCATTATTTATTATATAATGCATTATTTATTATATAATGCATTATTTAATATATAATTCGTTATTTATTATATAATTCATTATTTATTATATAATTCATTATTTATTATATAATTCATTATTTATTATGTAATTCATTATTTATTATATAATTCATTATTTATTATATAATTGTGCGCCCGAAGCGAACGAGGCTATGATTTATAAATAATGGTTTTCAGCAAACCAGGGAACCAGACTACAGCAAAACCATTATATATTATATAATGGTTTTCTGAGCTAAATAATGAAACTCGCATGCAAATTAACTTCACTAGGACACGCCTATGTTTTAAATATTCATATCACATAGCGCACCAAAACACCGCACTTGCTATAAACAAAACACGCAGTATTGTATATTTTGGGTATTGTGGGTCTGAATTTTTCTAATTTGCGCCCCGAAAGTATTGGAAATGATTCTCAAATTCTGTAAACTTGCGTATTTCAGGTCAACGATTCTTAAAAATTACTGAGAAATTAGCTATGCACAACGCTAGCGCTAGCTAGCTACTACGATGGCCATCATGATCTATCCCGCAGTGCTGTCATGTTAACGCTGCCATAAGCGCGCCTGTGCTGACACTGCGTGCACCGTGGAGGTGTAGCGGGTATCAGTAACGAACTGGCTGCGCGCGGCAGGAAGTTTCGGGAAAACAAGCTGCTGCAAGTACAAGCGGTACAATCAGTACGCCCCGAAAATAAACAATAAATACAAATGAATACATCAAAACGGAAAAGGTAAACCACGGAAAATACATAATTACACATAATTGTGTAACCGAGACCGAGTTGACTCGGACCATGGAGCTATACCGAGTTGCTTTCGAGTCAACTCGACGGTCCCAAATCAACTCGGTCCCAGGTCAACTCGGTCCCAACTCGGTCCCAGCTCAACTCGGTCCCAGGTCAACTCGGTCCTATGTCAACTTGATTGGGAGAAATTGATCTAGCAAGGAACCTTGGACAAAATTCAAATTGTGCCATAATGGGGGCTGTGCCTTGTCAGGGTACATCATTAATACACCTTTAAAGTGGTTACGTCATACACCGCTGAGGTCATGCCTTACCGAGGTCACGCGTTCCACACCTACCTGGCCTTACGTAGCTTTAACATGTTGCCCACTTATTACTTTTTTTTTATCTGTTGAAAATGATTTTAAAAAAGCCCTCAGTAGTATGGTGCCCACAAAATGATAGCAGATTGTTACAAATGCTGTGATTTTTTTTACCTTTTTCAGTGATGGATTGATGCGCCGTGCTATATAGCTATGTAAGGCCATGAATACAATCTGCCGTCATTTTGTGGGCACTATGCTTTAACTAGGTATGACATTGTTAAGTAACCTATGTCTTTTGTCACCATTTTTAATGGATAAAAAAAATAAGTAACAAGTGGGCACCATTAAAGCTACGTAAGGCCAGGTATGTGTGGAACGTGTGACCTCGGTAAGGCATGACCTTAGCGGTGTATGACGTAACTACTTTAACGGTGTATTAATGATGTACCCTAACAAGGCACAGCCCCTATTATGGCACAATTTGAATTTTGTCCAAGGTTCCTTGCTAGATCAATTTCTCCCAATCAAGTTGACATAGGACCGAGTTGACCTGGGACCGAGTTGGGACCGAGTTGACCTGGGACCGAGTTGACTTGGGACTGAGTTGAGTCGAAAGCAACTCGGTCGTAGTCAACTCGGTCTCGGTTACACCATTAATGGCATTATGTGTAATTATGTGTTTTCCGTGGTTTACCTTTTCCGTTTTGATGTATTCATTTGTATTTATTGTTTATTTTCGGGGCGTACTGATTGTACCGCTTGTACTTGCAGCAGCTTGTTTTCCCGAAACTTCCTGCCGCGCGCAGCCAGTTCGTTACCGATACCCGCTACACCTCCACGGTGCACGCAGTGTCAGCTCAAGCGCGCTTATATCAGCGTTAACATGACAGCACTGCGGGATAGATCATGATGGCCATCGTAGTAGCTAGCTAGCGCTAGCGTTGTGCATAGCTAATTTCTCAGTAATTTTTAAGAATCGTTGACCTGAAATACGCAAGTTTACAGCATTTGAGAGTCATTTCCAATACTTTCGGGGCGCAAATTAGAAAAATTCAGACCCACAATACCCAAAATACACAATACTGCGTGTTTTGTTTATAGCAAGTGCGGTGTTTTGGTGCGCTATGTGATATGAATATTTAAAACATAGGCGTGTCCTAGTGAAGTTAATTTGCATGCGAGTTTCATTATTTAGCTCAGAAAACCATTATATAATATATAATGGTTTTGCTGTAGTCTGGTTCCCTGGTTTGCTGAAAACCATTATTTATAAATCATAGCCTCGTTCGCTTCGGGCGCACAATTATATAATAAATAATGAATTATATAATAAATAATGCATTATATAATAAATAATGAATTATTTAATAAATAATGAATTATTTAATAAATAATGAATTATATAATAAATAATGAATTATATAATAAATAATGAATTATATAATAAATAATGAATTATATAATAAATAATGAATTATATAATAAATAATGAATTATTTAATAAATAATGAATTATATAATAAATAATGCATTATATAATAAATAATGCATTATACAATAAATAATGCATTATACAATAAATAATGCATTATATAATAAATAATGCATTATATAATAAATAATGAATTATATAATAAATAATGCATTATATAATAAATAATGCATTATATAATAAATAATTAAGTGTGCCAAAATTATATATAAATAATAAGTTACCAAATAAATTATATAATAAATAATTAAAGCGTGCCAAAAATTATATATAAATAATGAGGTACCAAATAAATTATATATAAATAAATAAAGTGGGCAAAAAAATTATATATAAATAATGAGGTACCAAATAAATTATATATAAATAAATAAAGTGGGCAAAAATTATATATAAATAAAAAGGTTACAAATAAATTATATATAAATAAAAAAAGTGTGCAAAAATTATATATAAATAATAAGTTTGCAAATATATTATATATAAATAAAAAAGTGTGCAAAAATTATATATAAATAATAAGTTTGCAAATATATTATATATAAATAAAAAAAGTGTGCAAAAATTATATATAAATAATAAGTTTGCAAATAAATTATATATAAATAAAAAAAGTGTGCAAAAATTATATATAAATAATAAGTTTGCAAATAAATTATATATAAATAAAAAAAGTGTGCAAACATTATATATATATAATAAGGTTGCAAATAAATTATATATAAATAATTCTAGTTTGCCCAAAATTATATGTAAATAATTAGGTTGCAAAAAAAATTATATATAAATAATGCAGTGGCAAATAAATTTATTTACATATAATGCAAACTGCCAAACAATTATTGTCCGGGAAACTGAATTATATAATAAATAATGAATTATATATAAATAATTTTGTTAAGTAATTTATTTACACATGGCGCCTCATAAGCACGCGAGCGCATTATGAGCGCGCCCGGCGTGCAATCTTCGAAATGCGCGCGCAGTACACAGCCAGGGGTTAGTGTAAGGAACGAGCACGCGCCCCTGGAGTCGAGGCTGATTCGAAACTACACGCGCATTCCGTGATTTCGCGGCGCCCGACTAAAATCCAAACTATGGGCAAATTCACCTCTCGGTATAGGGATTTTACACACACCCAAACTATTCCATCATAAACTTCTATGAAGTTATTTTTCGATTGTAAAAATAACTACACAATAACTGCACAACTTTTTCACCCAGATTGTGAGTAAAACAGCCCTTTTAAGCTCAAAAATTTACGTCCTATTATGTAAACTAGTGCAGGGCCAGTCCAAAATGTGCGTGTTCGGAAGGGGCAGTAGAACTGCAGCTCGTGCAAACAACGCACATTATTCAATGGTGTGAACGCACACTCGCAAGTTAAACGCACAAAATGTCGTCACCCCCTAGCACTGATATTTACCCCTACTGGACAATATGGTATCGCCCTACAACTGTAGGGCGTAGTTGTAGGGCGATACCATATTGTATTAGAGTTGCTCAGTCGACCGCCTACATACAGTGCAGTGATGGTTGCTCAGTTGACTACAAAATGCATGTGCCCGTGCATGCCACTCACGTATATGTACGTACGAAGACATGGTGTGCAGTGCTATCGCCCTACAATGTGCCCGTCCCTTTTGCACTGTTTGCGTCATATTGAGCACGCGCGCTTTAGCTCGAACAGGACGTAAACAATTGAAAAGAACCCCATGATGTGCCCGCCCCTTTTCCATTGTTGCGTCATATTAAGCACGCGCGCTTTTGCTCAAACATGACGTAAACAATTGAAAAGGACGAAAATGTGCCTGTTCGGGAGGGGCAAGTTGAAAATGTGCCTGTTCGGGAGGGGCAAATTGCTTGACCGCTGCGTTTTTGAGAACTTTTCGTGCAAACAACGCACACGATTCTGAGGAAGAAAAGTGTACCATTGTTTATTTACCCTTTATTCTATGCGCGGACGCGGCATATTGACGCCATATATATTATACAAATAATGAATGCTTCGAGTGGTGTAGTAAAACTAGCCTCCCGAGGTGATCCATGGATCATTCTATTTTCCCGAGGCGAAGCCGAGGGAAAATAGAATGGTCCATGGATCACCGAGGGAGGCTAGTTTTACTTCACCACGAGATAAAGCATTCAATATTTGTTTTATAACACTTCACCCACAGATTCTGCTTGATTTTAATATTTAAATTATTTAAATCTGAACACAGTTGAAATAAACTTCAATTTCAATACAAAATTGGTGGAAAATGTTTTCTCTCTTAAAAACTATCCCTTCACGAAATGTTTGAACCCAAGTCTGCGGCGCGCTCTCTTTGGAATAATACGCGCTACGCACAACACGCAACACGCATACCAGCATGCATTTGCACACAAATACCACGCCGTGGAAATAGTACTTTGGTTGCTAATGGTATAGTACTTTGGTTGCTATGCGCATAGTACTTTTGGCCGTGCACAGAAAGATAGCAAAATTAGAAAGTAACATGTGACTCGCTCTGGGCCAATCAAGACACAGAATCTGTGGGTGAGGTGTTATAAAGAACTATATCTCTGATTGACGCGGCACATTATTCTACACGCGGCTTATTATTCTATGCTTTAGCTCAAACATGACGTAAACAACTGCGCGTGTTCGAGGTATATAATCTGCCACGTTGAGGCTAAAAAAATGCTGCTTTTTTGCAGCTTTTTCGAGAACCGCTCGTCCAAACAACTCCAAACTTGCACTGCACATTCTGGTGTCCCAAGCAATTTGCCTGCCAAAATTCAACTTCATACGGTGCCCGGTTCTGGAGATAATCGACGGACTGACAGACAGACAGACAGACAGACAGAGATTCCCGGAATTATAGTATACAAATAACGAATGTTTGTGAGTGCGATGGTAAGAATAATTTCATGAGGTGACAGATTGAATGTTCTATTCCACGAGGCGAAGCCGAGTGGAATAGAACATTCAATCTGTCACCGAGTGAAATTATTCTTTCCATCGCACGAACGTAAAACATTCGTTATTTGTTTGATACAACACCTGAATAAATTCTCGTCATTTGATTGGTAAATTATAAACTACAATTTATTTTGATTTTAAAGATGTTGAACTACCCCTTCACGAAAATGTTTGAACCCAACGCTGTGGCGCTGGCTCTTTGGAACAATACGCGCTACGCTGAACGCGCACACCAGCATGCATTTTGCACGCAAATACCGCGTCATGGAACAAGCACAAAGTGAAACGGTATAACGCATGGGTATAACGCATGGTCGCACCGTGCATTATACCGAATAATAATATGTCACGTGATCTACAATTCACCAATCAGATGACGGGGATTTATTCAGGTGTTGTATAATATAGACTAGTGCAGGGCCCGTCGAAAAATGCACCTGTTCAGTAGGGGCAATTTCAAACTGCTCATATCATGCAAACAACACACACGATTCAATTGTGTTGTTTTCGCAGATTAAACTCACACTCATAGGTTGAGCGCACTTTGTACATGTCGCCAGGCCATCCCCGGCACTGATATTCACCCATACTGGACAATGGTATCACCCTACAGTGACGGTTGCTCAGTCGCCTGCAAAACGCATGTGCCCGTGCAGCTACTCACGTACGTGAGTTCCAGAAATACTCTGAACAATAATTGCCCTACAATGCGTGTGCCCATCCTTTTTCCATTGTTGCGTCATATTAAGCACGCGCACTTTAGCTCAAACATGACGTAAACAATTGAAAAGGACTGCGCGTGTTCTAGGTATATAATCTGCCACGTTGAGGCTAAAAAAAACCTGCTGCTTTTTTGCAGCTTTTTCGAGAACCGCTCGTCCAAACAACTTTAAACTTTGCACTGCACATTCTGGTGTCCCGAGCAGTATGCCTGCCAAAATTCAACTTCATACGGTGCCCGGTTCTGGAGATAATCGGCGGACAGACAGACAGACAGACAGACAGACAGACAGACAGCACGACACCACGACAGACAGACAGACAGACAGACCGACAGACAGACAGACAGAGATCCCGGAATTAAAGTACAGACTAGTGCAGGGCCAGTCGAAAATGTGCGTGTTCGGAAGGGGCAGTGAGAACTGCAGCTCGTGCAAACAACGCACATTATTCAATGGTGTGAATGCACACTCGCAAGTTAAACGCACAAAATACTGATATTTACCCCTACTTGACAATATGGTATCGCCCTTCAACTGTAGGGCGTAGTCTGGCGTATCGTGAGGTACGTCCAGGGACAGCTATAGACCCTATGTTTGTAGCAATACAAAAACATATGTCTGTGCATGGGCGTGACATTTAGCTGGTTGACGCGCACCCTTTTTGTGTGTGACGCACGTACACCAGGGGATTTGTACTATGAACACGCAGTGGTACGTATACGGCCCCCGCGTGCGTAATTTGTTTTCCTAGGAGGGTTAGGGGCAATGTCATGAATAATTCAGTTTTTCCTTTGAATCATTGCAAGACTTAGGTTCTCGTTCTATTTTCCCCTTAATTTAAAATTATCTCAGTGATAAATTTGGAGAAGAAAAATAGCTGATGAAAATGAGCAGCGACGACGTGGATTCGAACCAGGGATCTTTGTATCCATAGCTCATCTCGCTATCCACTAGGCTACTGTGTGGTAGCTCGACGACAACCGTTCTTTAAAATGCTTTAATGTATTGTAACTAGTTGAGTAACTAACAACAATGCTGTTGATGTCATTGTCCGTTCTCATGGATAAACATGAATTATTCATGACATTGCCCCTAACCCTCCTGGGAATAAAAATTACGCGCCCCGCGTCGCGGCAAAATGCAGTCAGGCAAGATGGCGTCGGTCGGTCATCCCCAACTGTCCTTTCTTTGCCAGTGAGGGGGTACTTTGTGAACGGAGCGGATGGGCTACAACTTGTCAGAAAAATATTCATCTTGTAAAGCTAGCTGTATGCATTTTCGTAGGATTTCTCGGCCGAAATTAACAAAAGTTTCATTTCATTAAAAATTGCATTTAATCATCTTCAAAGATGCAGTGATTGTGATTTTCAACGAAAGGGATTTTTCTTCCTAACTAATTTACATCTAGTATGTGTTATTGCCCGGCTAATTTCAACAAAAGGTTGTTCAATTCAATACCCGGCCCAATGAATGCTGTCTCTATACTGGCGTAAGACATTCTATTGTCAAAATGAGTCATTCCATTTCATTGGTTTGCATTCTTTCGTCAAATAATTTCATTCAATTTCAAATGGTCTTAAATCATTCATAAAATTTCGTCGAAACCAGTATCTGGCAAGAAGTTGATCAAGAATTCAATGTCATCGATTGGCAAACGATTTTCGCAATCGTGTATTCCTATAGTGTTTTGAGATTGGAATGTTTCATTAGGCATACCATGGAGTATTCATTCTGCATGGTCCTCAAGTTAATCGGGTCCTAGTTTGGGTCCTTATAAAGTTGTTTGATTGAGTTGTTTGGGTATAGAGCATGTGCCCTGTGACGTCACACCGACAGGCAACCGCCGGACAACGTGTGTTGTTTCGTGTTGGGGGCTCAGATCAGTGTAGATGTCCGCTGTATTGCTCTCTTCGTGAGACTGGGATGTGCAATCAGCTGGTGTTGTCAGTTCTGAGGGGATGTGAGGTGGGTCGAGGTGTTGTGGGGCTGGTATCTGATAGGTGTCTTCATCTCCCGGGTCGTCTTGCCAGGTGTCATTCAGACTTTTTTACTCGGTACAATGATGATCTCAGCTAAGATCTGGTGAACTTGCAGATGTTGCACAATGCGCCATCTATAGATGTCACGGTTACAGCCCGATAGTCCGAAGGTTCGATAGTCCGAAGGTTCTTTAGTCCGAAGGTTCGTTAGTCCGAAGGTTCGTTAGTCCGAAGGTTCGATAGTCCGAAGGTTCGATTGTCCGAAGGGCCCATTAGTCCGAAAATAGAATAAAGGTTCATTAATTCAAAGGTTCGATAGTCCGAATAGACGATAGGCATGGGTCGCCAGGATTTTGTCGGGGCGGGGGGGGGGGACATATTCCCCCCCCCAAAAAAGTCCTGTATTTCCCAACATATTCTCGATTCATCATTTTTAGAGGGGGCAGGGACATTTTGCCCCAACCCATTAAATTTACAGCAATATGACTTCGGGCTTCTTCCCCCCCTATTTAATGGGCTTTTCGGGGGGGGGGGGCAAGCGCCAAGCGCCCCCCTTGCCCCTCCCCCCGCGACGGCCATGACGATAGGGTGCGATAGTCAGAATAGATGATAAGGTTCGATTATCCGAATATACGGTAGGGCTCGATAGCCCGAATTGATAATAAGTTTCGATAATCCGAATTGACAATAAGATTCGATATAGTCCGAATTGACAATAAGATTCGATAGTCTGACACTTACTATCGGATCTTACTGTTGATTCGGACTATCGGACCTTATTGTCGATTCGGAAAAATGAACCTTCGGACTGATTAACCTTATTCTACAATTCGGACTTCCGAACCTTCGGATAAATAAACCTTCGGACAATTGCATCAAATGTTCGGATTAACGAACGTTATTTCATTTTCGGACTAACAAACCCCCTCTTATGGAATTTTTGTGCATTCGGCCTATCGAACCTTCGGACTATCGAACCTTCGGACTATCGTACCTTTGGACTATTGGGCGGCCCCTGATGTCACAAGGTATATATCACGTACTCGTGTTTGGTTTTGGTCGCAATACATGTGGACTAGATAACCAATCTCTACGTACATGTGGTGTTGTTGCAACAGTTTCAGGGGTGCTTTGGACCGCTCACCCGGTGTGGTTGGAGGTATGATGAAGCTGCTGATAAGTCTGTATCAATTCGAGGTCGGAGAACTAGAACAGGACATGTTGATTGGAAAATTGATCTCGTTGAAGTAGCATTTCTTGGGTGGATCATGTCAAGTGAGCGGATGCCGGATGGACTGTTTCCCGGCCCCCTAAAGATATGGGGACCGGTAACCAACTCCCGTTTAAAGCCTTTGATTGGATCGCCTCTGCGCGAGCGCATCACGATTGTTTAGTTTTGAATCGCTGTTCAACTTTTGGCATGGACGCCGGTGATTAAACTCACGATCATCAAGAAACTCACGCTTGTCTTACCACAAAAAGGAGACACAAAATCACCAGTGTCTCCATGAAAGCAACTTCCAAGCACTTCAACTTCAGGTTGTAATGATTGAACAGCAATATTTGCTCGAGATAATTTCAAATTCAGCAAAAATCGAAGCTCATTGCCGTCAAAAATTGCACATTCGTGGCCAGGCCTATTGCCATTTTGCAACAGGCTGGTTGCGCGCAAACATTACCGTTGTGATTTGGAATTCACCATGCGAGACTAAGCGGGTTTCAGACCTACGCACGTCATGCATTAACGTACATTACCCGGAATTCAGGGCAATATTATGCCAGATTCACCGCTAGTTACCGGACCCCATTTTTGAAGTCCAAAGGACAACTGGGTCAGGGAACCAGACTAGCCGGAATTCAGGTTTGCGGTTTTATCAGGGAGGGCCAAGGACTTCTCCTACTTCACTTACTGCCTTCTCTGCTGTACTAGGTTCTTATGGTTCAGTTTGATAAGGCCAATTTAGATGTGGTGCGTAGTGATGTCCAGTGATGACAACTGGTTGTTACCTGTACAATGGCTCTGTCCATGTGAAGGACGTAGAAGCAGTGGCGTAAATTTGTGCGGGCGAGTTGGGGGTCGGGATGACCACAATCCAATATTGCCCGGCTGTGGAAATTCGAAAAGCATTACACTAGGGGCGCTCTTTAAAATATTTATACTCGCACTTACATCAAAGCAGCGCATCAGTTTATATGCTTTTGTGCTTTGTTTCTCCAATATTCAGTGCTTGAATAAAGTTTGGTTGTTGGGATGTTCGAAAAAATACCTCGAAATCCGCATTTTTGTTTTTCTCTCATCACGAAAAAGTGAGGGGATGATTCAATAGCCCATCCCCTGGTCAACAAGTGTAGGGGGTATATACCCCCACCCCACCCTGGATTTACGCCCCTGAATGGGTAGAAGTATCGGGATGGGATTTGAAGGTTTGCATAGTGGAAAGATACTGAGACAAGATAAGTTTGCGCTGACACCTAGAGTCCCTCCGGTTCTTTTCAGAACCACACATACTCACAAAAGAGATTTATTCACATGGTATCACCTGAAACTTATCTTGTCTTAGAAGTATCGGGTTGTCACAGTTTGTCATTGGTGACGGGTTGGATGGTTGAATTGGATATGGAGTGCAGTGAGAATGCCATTTAGCACTTGTCAAGGAACGATGATGCATTCGCATGTCGTAGATAAGGGCTGGTCGCAGCAGACTAATAGCAGGCCGTCCTTGACTACTGTGGAGACATGTAGGTAGCGTTTGACATTTTTGGTGATTCAGTCAGTTTCTTGAATGGGCGTGTTCTCTGAACTTGATGGGCGGGAATGCGCCGTAAATTCTGACTGTATCTCCAGCCACACTGCTGTACTGGTGAATGGAAACTTGGCGATGAAATGCGTATAGGACCACTGTGTCTGCTTCACGTTTCACAAAATGTGCATTCTTGGGAATTAAAGTCAGTACAGTCAGGGGCATTGCGGCTTGAAAATCAGCGGAGTTTTGGCTGACACAGTTCTTCTGAACTACAACAAAGGGTGTTGCTATCAATACAAAACAATAATAAAGTTGCGTGTCTATAACCATACTATACTTGGGTTGACCTTAGTCGCGACTTATGAATGGGTCTGAAATGGATGTAATTCGCTTAAACAGCGGCGGCAGCAACAACAATAACAACACGTAACTGCCTTTCAGATACGCCTATAACCGAAACGCTAAATTCAGTTTTTTTGCATGCAATATTGAGTGAACATGTTTTTTTTCCAGGGAACTAAAGTAATTTGGAATTTTTAACCATTAGCCGGGGGGGGGGGGGGGGGGGCTATGTAACTTACCGTAACGGTGACAGCTCGATTGTCCTAAGGTTCGTTAGTCCGAACGCACAAATTTCCGTTTCCCATAACTGGGTTTCATTAGTCCGAAAATGAAACAAGGTTAGTTAATCCAAACGTCTATTTGATGCGATAGTCCTGAGGTTCGTTCGTCCTAAGGTTCGATAATCCGAAGGTTCATTTATCCGAAGGTTCGGTAGTCCGAATTTAGAATAAGGTTAATTAGTCCGAAGGTTCAAAAGTACGAACTGAAAACAAGGTGGTATAGTCCGAAGGTTCATTATTCCGAAAGCACACAATTGACAATAATGTTCAATGCTGGGAATTCCGACAGTTGAACCCTATTGTCTATACGGACTATCGAACCCTATTGTCTATTCGGACTATCGAACCATATTGCCTATTTGGACTATCGAACCCTATTGTCTATTCGGACTATCGAACCCTATTGTCTATTTGGACTATGGAGCCTTCGAATTATTTAACCCTTATTCTATTTTCGGACAAAATTAATGGGCCCGGATCGGACTATTGAACCTTCGGTCATCCCAGCAGATGGGAGTTCTGAGCTACTTGCATTGTTGTCCTTTTATCCCTCTTCTTTAGAATTTCACTTCTGGGGTACCGTACTCTAAGGGTGAGTAGTGGGGTAGCATTGTTCCGTAAATTTCCCTTTGTACAAGTACCCGTAGTACGCACTATCGAACCTTCGGCCTATCGGGCGGACCCCCTTACTTACACCGGTATGTTGGAGGGTGTGGAACGGTTAGCCACTCCGACCACAATGATCCGCTTTTTTTCAATAATAAATGCGCGCTTTATCTAGTAATTCAATGTGGCTTTATGCATTGTGTTCAGGGTATTGAGCCAACCAACTTCATACCTTTCCTGAGTGACTGAGATACTCATATAATCTATATACAAAGATACTTTAATTTCGTTCCACACCATTAGGCATACAGAGTTAATTTGTACTTTATGCATTCTAGTTCTTCTTACATCGTTCTTCCTAGGCAAATGAAAATATACGACATTCATGTCATTTTAAGAAGTCATTGTTTCCATAGTTTTCATCCTTCAACCGCCTCCTAAAATGACCAACGCGCTAAAATGAATGTCCAAAAAAAAAATACTTTTTTTTCAACGCCAATTTCCTAGGACGATTTAGAATGATACATTCAAGAATGACACTGCACTTAAATGAAACCTATTGGTACAAGCTGGAAATTGAAATTTGCATTGGAACCCAACGTTGTTGTGGAACGAAAGCAAATGATCGTTCTAGGGAATTTATACTATACATGTGTTAAACTATAAACATGGAAAACCAATATATTACGAGTTAAACTGAATATGCAGTTGTTTTACTCTATCCGACAGCTACCTCTTGTGAGAAATGTCGAACCAGGAGATGTACCCTTAACTGCGGCTCTTTTGCAGGTAAGACGGAGAGGCAAATACCTGAGTGAAGCTGTCACATCCAAACTCCTACCAATCTGATTTCCAAGAGGAGACTCATTGGACATAAGGCTGTTATATAAAACTCCATGTAGAGAAGAACAGGTCATTGATAGGTTTCAAGGGCGGATCCGGGGGGGGGGGCCAAAGGGGGCCATGGCCCCCCCCCAAAACGAAACCAATTTTTTTTTTTTTTTTATGTGACATCGCAATAAAGGCAGGCAATGAGTACACAACCATCTTTTCCTCAAAAAAACATTGGTTAAAGTGGTCAGAAATTGCCTCAGATCGCACCACAGAGCATCTAGAATCCAAAAATTTTTCGGGGCCCTTAAGCGGGCCCCGAACCCCACGCCGTAATTTTTTGACCCACTTTTTTTTTTTGGCCCCTACCAAAATTATGTTCTGGATCCGCCCTTGATAGGTTTTCCCTTTCAATTTGGTAACTTGGTTTTTTCTATCAGACATAGTGAATTTTTTTTTTTTTTTCATTTGCAAGCATTTTCACAAATTTTGGTTCAATTTAGCAAATGCTCAAAACTTCCAGGAAATCACTTTCGTTGAAAAGGAATGTTAAATTCGGCTTTCTTGGTGCGAAATCGAAGACCAACAAGAATTTTCTGGAACCAAGAATTTTGACTACACGCTTATTGAAACGAACCCGAATGCTGCAACTGCGATTTACAAACCGTACTCGCCCAACTCACAGAAACCTCACGAAATGGAAAGAACATTCTTTCTGATTGAATGAACAAGTTAATAATAACATAATAATTATAATAACAACGGGTTCTTATATAGTGCTTTTAACTATTATCAAAGCGCTTTGCATTATTATTACCCCTGATCATTGGGCCAATTAAACATTCCGAATACCATCTCAGCTCCCTGGGGAGTATACAACTCGATGCAGCCTGTTATTAGGCGCAAAGAAGCTAATTCAGCCACAATTACCATCTCTGCCCTCACAGGTACCCATTTACTCCTGGGTGGGGACAAGGGCGGATCCAGGGGGGGGGGGGGCCAAAGGGGGCCATGCCCCCCCCAAACGATACTAATTTTTTGTTTGTTTATGTGACATCGCAATAAAGGCAGGCAATGAGTACACCACCATCTTTTTCTCAAAAAAACATTGGTTAAAGTGGTCAGAAATTGCCTCAGATCGCACCACAGAGCATCTAGAATCCAAATTTTTTTTTTGGCCCCCCAAAAATATTTTGTTCTGGATCCGCCCTTGGGTGGGGACAAGCAATGAGTGACAAGGTGCCTTGCCCAAGGGCACAAGCACCAGACCCCAGGCTGGACTCGAACCCACAACCCGCAGCTTTACCCACAGACCACGAATCCAATGCCCTTAACCACGAGGCAACAGCATTCCACAAGTGCAAAACTGTGCGGGAAAACCTATATTAAAACATGTATACTTTCATGCAATGTTAATGTCCACATCAGAAAAGTTACAAAACAAACATAATTGTAACGAATGTTGGAAATAATGAAAAATAATAAGGCACGATTACAGACATGAATATTCCGAAAAAAACCCGAATGGGGCAGAATCTCACTTCTTTCGTACAGTGGTCGTAAATGCGTTATTTGGGGCATAAACCTGTGTCAACTACACTTTTCATGCACTAATGACTGCCAATACGAAGTGGCTGAGTTGGATTTCTTTTTTTTTAATCTGGTGATACGTTACACTAATTATGTAGGCCCTATTTATTCATCTAAACTATATTTACTCATTGATTGCCCATTCTATTAAAAGCTATTTTCAAGGTGTCCCACTCAGATAAAAAATAAAAATAAATATAAATGGCTTAATATAACAACAATAAAAGCAAAACTTAATCCTTTCATAAACGTATATGCAGCAAATGTTTATGAACAGTAATGTAACTAAAATTTATCATGTTTTTAATTTTTTTTTTATTGTACAGGGTGTCTCGAAAAAGAGACCATTTTAAAATGTTAATTATCAGAAATGTATGACCGCTAGCTCTGTTAACCACGACCACTATATCTGTTAAAGGGAAGATACAACATTTGCAAACATCAGAAAACGAAATTATCAAATTATCACGAAATACCTTACTGGATTGTTAGGGAATGACAGTCTACAGCATCCTCTAAAGTTGTGGCTCCTGGTGTGCTGACATTTTCAAGAAAAACTGTATTTTTCCAACGCTGGTCGGCCGAACAGCGTTGGAGAAAACTGGCTTTTTTTCAAAAACTACTTCTCGTTTTTCATATTTAGTTCGTCGGCATTTTCTTTGCAATTGATTACATACTTGTGAAGAGGTACAAGCCTGCTAGACTGATTCTCTGATCTTACAATTCCCTAAAGTCTATAAATTGCTCCGTTTCATCTTAAGTGGGGTCAAGGAACCAGACTTACAAGCATATAATTGGTTTTCTTGGTTTTTCCAGCATCTATGAGCCCAAAACGTGAAACAAGTCAGCGTAACAATATTTGCCATAACAAACTAATCTTCCAAATCCATTTATTTCTGAAAATTGCAGCAAAAGCAAATGTTGTATATTCACTTTAATGCACAGCTCACATCATTGTCTCATGTCTCTGACAGCACGTCGTACCATTCCTTGGTCTTGGCGCTGATAATGCTCATCAACTATCCCAGTTTTTAACTCCCGAATGTTAGCCGGGGCGTGGGGAAAACCTTGTCTTTCAAGTGACCTGCAAGAAAAGTCACAAAGGGTGAGATCAGATGATCATTGGGCCATTAAACCTGTTGGAATAACGAAATTACTCACCAAAAAGCTCTGCCAAACGATGCCTCACAGCAACAAGTCTGTGGGTGGGTCTCCGTCCTGAGCTCACCACACCTGTCTGAAAGCTCCAAGTCACTGTCTTGAGAAGATCAACTTCATCTGTGGTAGTGGTACCATAAAGCCATTGATCATATCCAGATATGCCTATACATAAAAACTGGCCTGTCCTACCGTAAATTCTTAAGTAACAGCAAAATAATAGCATGTGTGCCCTTTGCCACCCAGGTAAAAACTTGTCACAGTGCTGGGCTCAATTTCTCGGCTCTGCTAACCACAGAATTCCGCGCCCACGATCACCATTCTGTGCTAACAGCGCTAGCAGAAAATTCTGCGCTAACCTGTAAGCACAGAATCCTTAGTTACGGAATGTACGCACGCGCAGAAGCCATAAATCCTCGCTAACCCGTGAAATTCAATGTACGCTTGCCGTAAGCATGGAATTTTCTGCTATAGTAAGCAGGGATTTTTCGCTAACGGTGAACAGAGCCAAGAAATCGAGCCCTGATGTTGACCTCTTTCATAGAGGCCTTGTTTGCTTAGTCACCCACGATAATGACGTTATGAAATTAATACCATTGGATAGAGGACATCCTGGCCTTGTTCATTGTAATTGCCTCTTTCTGAAATATTTAGTACATTTCTGATAATTTTCATTTAAAGGGTATCTTTATACTTTTATATATTTATATTTTTATAGAGACACGGTGCAGAATAGTGTGCATTCTCATAATAAACGAATGAAACGTTCATTAAGAATACCAGTTCACCGAGGGCATTGATAAATATGAGTTACCTACCAAAAAAGCTATTGCAAGCGAATGAAAGATACCACGTAAACGACATGGTCGTCACCAGGATGGGCAAGGCGGAGCTTGCCCCCCTCCCCTCCCTGGAAAAGCCAAAAAAAAGAAGAAAGAACCAAACAAAAAGGGCGGAAAAAGGGAAAAAAGAGGTGTTATTAATTGCTATTAATTTAATACACATTTAACAGAATGGGCGTCTGCAGGGGTGTCAATTGGGTTGGGTGGGCAAATGCCCCCCGCCCACCCTCGGAAAAAATGATAAATTGAAAATATGCTAGAGAAAGTACAAGGATTTTTTTGGGAAAATGTGCTGGCCCCCCCCCCTTAAATCCTGGCGACGCCCATTGTAAATGAACATGACACGCTTTGATGCCTGATTATTACCTGTTATAGATCCTATAGTACTTCGAAATATTCGTCAAGCTTTCCCCCTGCCTCTCTTTGGAACTCCCTACCCAAATCTTGCTTCCCTTCTACATTATAATCGTTCAATATTCAAGCGAAATTCTTCGACTCCTTCTATCTCTTGCTATTCTTTCTTATTTGTAGCCGACATGATGGGCCTCGGACTTCTGTTTGGGCGATACCCATTAAAAATAACCGTTTCCTTTGTTCTGCACGAGCAGGTAAAAGATCTGATGTATCTAACCTAGACGATTTAAGTGAACTTCATCAGAATGAGGTGAGTTGAGGAATGACTCGCCAACAAGCTATCCCTGTCAAGTGTCAAGAAAAGACAGCAAATAGATTTTAAATCATTTCCTTGAATTGTGTATAAGGTGGTTCGTTTATGTGCCACACGGTTTTGTTTGACATAAAAAGAACACTGGAATGGAGCATTTCGTTCAGCCAACGGTTTATTTCATGTGAATGGTGCAGCATTCGTGAATGTCGATTCCATTGAGTGCATGCACTACAGTAAGATTACATAGCTCACTCAGAATTTTGTCTGTAACTGCAAACATTCCCTCACCATTAACTTTGATAAGGCAGACTTTTTAGCAATGTGAAAATAGTCTTTCATAAGATTCTGGACTCTGGGGGTAGTTTTGTTTACGACACTGGAGTTATTATTTAAATAATTCGTTCCAAATATATAATTGTCGAAACCTGTTCTATTATGCACCGCGCCGTAGAACGGCGGGTATACCGTCCTCTTGCATCCTAGGGGAACCGACACTGATTCTCAGTCTGTCAATCATCGATTCTGATTAAAAACACTTTATGGGTGCAGGCCTGTAAATAGGCCCGAAATTGCCTACGCCGGCCAAATCAAGATTTGCATGCCCTCAAATATCTCAGGTATTATAGCATTTTTGGGCCATAAACTTGACGGTTTGTAAACAAAGAAGGGTGGAAGCCGTGAAGAGGACTGCGCGCTCGTATTTCTGTGAAATTTGGATGAAATTAGGCCCTAAAACTGCTCTATTTTGCAATGGACGAATTTATTACTGTGTCTATGGCAGTTTATTTACTGGTCTGCAACCTTATGGGTGCGAGAACCAGTCTACCGATGTTGACGCAGGATATGAGCCAGACATTGTAACAATTCTGAAGCGTATAGACGAATCCGGGCATAACTGCCCCGGAACGGATTATCTGAACAGTAGCTAGCACAATGCTTTTCGTCTCAGCTGCGTACGAAACCGCAGAAAAGCACTGTCCTATAAGTTACCACGAATAGCGGGTCTAATATTTTTCACAAACCCCTGTTTTTCGCGATTGGCTGACTATGTTAACGTCCCGTGGAAAGCAGATAGCACCACCTATTGTCTGACATTGACAGTGGCGTAGCCACCGGGGGGGGGGGGCGTGGGGGGGGGGGGAGGGGGCGACCGCCCCCCCATGAAACCTTGTCGCCCCCCCCCCAGTCGCCCCCCACTGAGATTTTGAGTTTCTAAAAAAATTATCATTGAACTACATGACGCCATGGGCGTCAATCCTGGGGGGACAGGGGGACTGGTCCCCCCCCCCACTTTTTGAAGGGTGGGGGACACAATATCAAAATCCCCCCCCCCAGATTTTTGAACTCGTGTCTCATTTATAGGGCCCTGTTATGTACTACAATGTATCTTTTGCTTAGAAAATATTGGTTAAAGTGGTCAGAAATTGCCTCAGATAGCACCACAGAGCATTTAGAATCCAAAATTTTTCGGGGCCCTTAAGCGGGCCCCGAACCCCACGCCTATAGCTCAGAATTCTGGTAGCTGATTCAATGACTCCAACCTCGAAAACAATGTTCAAAAAACTTTCTTATGCCTTTAGCTGAGAAAACCTCGAAAATTATGTTTAAATTATTATCTTTTGTGCTAAGATAATTATTGGTTAAAGTGGTAAGAAATTGCCTCAGATCACACCACAGAGCATCGAGAATCAATTTTTTTTCGGGGCCCTTAGGCGGGCCCCGAACCCCACGCCTATAGCTCAGAATACCGATAGCTGATTCAATGACTCCAACCTCGAAAACGATGTTCAAATAATTATCTTTTGCTAAGAAAATATTAGTTTAAGCATGGAGGAAAGTGGTAAGAAATTGCTTCAGATCACACCACAGAACATCTAGAATCCAATTTTTTTCGGGGCCCTTAAGCGGGCCCCGAACCCCCACGCCGTAAAGGGCTTCGCGCTCGCATCAGTTCTGATCAAGGTATGTCCCCCCCACTTTTGAGAAGCGATTGACGCCCCTACATGACGCCCCCCCATGAAATGTTCCAGCCCCCCCCCAGCGCCCCCCACTGAAAAATTCCTGGCTACGCCACTTGACATTGACCATGATGTCGGTTTTGAACAGCGCCCTCGTAGTAAGATGGTGTCCAGCCTCCACCCACCCCCGTCCCCTCCCCACTTTTTGATTTTACGGAGGCCAGGTGTCTGGTGAAAAAAACCCGCTGAATCGTCTAATTGTCTGGTGTTTCAAAAAGGACAGGTAAACATTGTGGTTCAATTATCAAAAGTGACATCGTGGTTTATTATCAAACGTCGTGGTTGTACAAGTTTCAAGCGTTTGGGATGCCAATACAATGGCGTTGTCCCCAAAAAACTTATCCCAGAGCGTGTAAATTTAAAATCGATGTACTTAAATTTTCACTGTATCTTCCAAAACGAATTATAAGGCTGTACGATATTAAGTGTGCATCATTCCCTCTTCACGGAAATTGCACATAATAGGCGTAAACGCACATGTACCTATGCGTTCAACTCCAAACCACAAACATATATCTTTGAGTAACGCCCTCCATAGTCAGATGATGTCCAGCCCCCCCCCCCCCCCCGTCCTAGCTTGTCGATCCTTCACGCTGCTGGTCTCCCATCCCCTCGATGCTGTGAAGAAATCGCCGCCGCTGGTCGTGCTTCTTTTTCAACGTCTCTAATTTTCAAACGTCGTGGTCCGATAGTGGTTGTTCCATTTTCGTGCCAACTCGGCCCTAAACCAACTTTGTCCGAGTTATCAACCGGGTCCCGAGTCAACACGTGCGGTGTGGCCATCCCAATTCATTTATCTGGGACAATGTATGTAAGACGAGGTAGCTCACATGAATTGCTGATCAACTCGCCGACTGGACACCATCTTTGTATGGGGGCGCTGTTCAAAGCGGACGATCATTTGCACTACAGTGGCGGCGCCACTGACTTTTGCACTATCGGACAGTAGGTGGCGCTTTTCATGGCGGCACAGCAGAGCCTGAAAGTTCACCCCTGGTGGCGCGCTTCCGGAACCCTTGACTAGGCGCGCTTCCGGAACCCTTGACTAGGAAAAATTAAGGCGCACAAATTCTAAAATTTACACTTATTTTTGGTACATTGAAACCACCCCAGAAAAAAGGCATTTGTAAAATTGTTACTTGCAACTCAATTTATGGAGTCTGAGAAAATCACCTGACGTGAGAGAGAAATATCGTGCCAAAAATCTAAAATACATGTAGACTATTGGAACCCGGTGTACTCGTACAAAGATGACAATTTATGAAATAATTTTGTGGCAGTCATTGGGTGAAACCTGAAAATTAAATAGGAGACTAAAATGTCTTTTAGGATATACATTTTTGTTGGTCTAAACCTAAACTTGCAGGACTCGTCAGCATTTACAAAAAAAATGACCACCGATAAGGACCCCATTCAATCCAGCCCGACTATCGAATTCAATCCAACCCATCGGATGTAGGTAGGTAAATCTTCGCGTCGATATGCATTTTCGTTCTCACGAAAGTACGCGATGTGAACAGTGAAAACGTGAAAACCAATAAGGAGAAAGTGAAAAGGTCGTAAAAAATGTGAAAGGTCGTAAGTAAAACTCGTTTTTACTCATCTCTTAGTGATTTCCCATCTTTTTTTTCTTGAGGCATACCAAGATAAAATTCGAATGAATGACAAACCCCCCCCCCCAAATTTGCTTTTCAATTCAATTTTTACATTTGAAATTATCTATTTGAAATAGAAATTGCGAATTGAGCTCGACGATTTTCTGGAACGAAATCAAAGTATCGTTCCAGGTAAATTGTGTGATATAAGTATATGTTTTCCTGGTCAATGTCATCAATAAATCGTTCAATTTAACACGATGCCTAATTCAAATTCGTTGTAAAACGAATACTCCCTTGGTATGAGCGTTCTAACATCAACAAGAGTCTTTCGATTTCGTTATTTTGAGCAGTTTTTCGGTTGATGAGGTTATTTGAATTCAAATAGTCGTTTCGTTGAATTCAATTTAATCAATTGGCAAAAGTTTTACCACAAAATAATAATAGTTGAGAAGATCATTAAATAGTACAATATGAAGGTTCACACAACAATTCCTTAGAAATTTTCTGTTTTCGTGTATGGGGTAAAAGATGTTGGCCCTCAAAAATCAAGCCGTTTGAGCGCAAGTCGTTATTCAAAAAGGCCTACTAATGCTTCCTTTCAAATTAACACACGTAACAAGCCACACATTGCCATAAGTACACTTGCTCGGAGTATGGACAGCATTTTGATCACACTAAACTTTCTCAGGTTGTGCCTCAAGCCCGCAACGCGGACAGAGTGCAGCAATTATAAATTTCACAAATACGTTTAACCCTTCAAAGCAAGTCTAAAAGATCTGATATAAGTGCTAACAGTAACTTTTGAAATTGCCAGAATCGATTGACAACAGACAATGACAACGCGGATCGCTACATGAGACGAGACGAAATTAGCAAAATTAGGACGAATCAAAATGCTCCAAATTTGAATAATACTGCAACTTAAATGAAATCCACTGGTTGCTATCTGGAATTGAAATTGAGAATTGAGCTCGACAATGTTCTGGAATGAAGTTAAAGTATCGTTCTAGGAAATGTGTGTGATATAAGTGTTAAAATAAATGGGAAAACCTTTACATGTGTATTTGCTATATGCACGACATTTATGTTCTCAAGAGCTTCATAGAATTAAATAGATATATGCACACTTTACACAGTATAATTATTTTCGGGAACAATATTATTATGACATGAACAACGCCCCCGTAAGCAGCGATTGGTTATTTATTATTAGCCGGCCCACACCTTCCGATTTTGCCGGGTCACCAGCTCATCGGGCCAACGCACAGAGGAGTGCGCTAAAAATTCGGACCGATCTGACCATATGAGCTCCGTGCGCCAATAAAGAGGGCGCCCTTTTACCTAGCAACGACGTCCCATGGCCGGGACATTTAGCTGGTTGACGCGCACCGTTCCTTGTGTGTGACGCACGTGCACCAGGGGATTTGTACTATGTACACGCAGTGGTACGGCCGCGGCGCAATAACTGCGAGGGTTTCTTGTCACCTAACTCTTCTTCGGTGAGTAGCATCTGCAGCCGTTTTTGCTCAGAAGCTGACGTACGTTTAATCATTTCTTCCTTGAGCTTCTGATACGGGTTTTTCTTAGGAGGAGTGATCACCAAATCACGGACTTCTTGAATAATCTCAGGTTGCACCGCAGCCAAAATGTGGGCAAATTTGGTGTCTTCACGCTTGATTCCCCGGGTATGGAATTGTGCTTCCGCTTGCGCAAACCAAAATGAGGGGATCTGCTGGCCAGAAGGGGGGGGGGGGTAGCTTGATGGACAGTGCTCCAATTTGTGGCTTATCCTCTGGCATGTCTGATTGATCAACAGTTTTGGATGATTCACCCTTTTCCGTGCTCATGATGCTGGCGAAAATTGCAAGGTGGTGCGAGAGAAAACCAGTTGTTGGGCTTAAAATGTCACCAAATATCGAAGGTGTAGCTCTTTGATGTCAGGGTCACCAAATGTAGTGGTTAGCTACATAAATAAGAACGCAACAACTCACCCTATAGTTCGTCTTATGGACACCGACGACGAAGTCGAAGCACTCCGGGTAATACGCGAGTGTATAGCAATCCAATGGGGGTGAGCACACGCGGAGTCCGTGGGGGCGAGTTGGCCCGCGAAAGTGCTTCTCGATTTCGCGAGAAAAAGTCTCCCTCAAACGAGGTGAGTACGCTCAAAGATCGTCAACTGCACGATCCAAAATAAAGTACAATAAAAACTGGATACAACTGTACAAATGCTGATACTTTCAGCAAGTTCCGAGCTGGAATAAATCACGGAGAAAGTTCCGATAACTGTGAAAGACTTTCACCACGCGGTGACACGAGAACAAAAGATGGCTGACCAAGCACGCTCATTAGCATAAGGTCAAAGTTGAAAAGGGGCACCACATTAGCCCCCTCCCAGATGGTGAATTGGGTAAAAAGGAATGAACCAGCGATAGAAAAAAATGTGAGGTTCAGCCAATGTCAATAACTTCCACATAACGCTTGGGCCAACGGACATGACGCCCTGACTTGATTGTCCTGGTGGCGGGTGGTGTTTGAGGTGATGCTGGGAGTTGAGATGTCACTGGAAGTTGTGAAGGTGGTGCTCGTGGTGGTGAAGAAGTGTTGGCATGTGCAGGAACATCCTGTACGACTTGGTGAGTGCCGGAGGAGTTAGAGGTGGTTGTACTCTCATCGGAAATTGTAGCTTCTGTGTACGCCACCTTGAGACGATCAATGCTGACTTGCTCACGCTTGTTGGAAATAGACCAGGTGAAATGTTTGTCTTTGCGGCCAAGTACAAGGAACGGTCCGTTGTAAGGGGGCTGCAAGGGCTTACGGACGGCATCAAAACGGACATAAACATGTGTGCACGACTACAGATCTTTCGGGATGTGAACAGCAGTGCCTGTGACGCGTGTCCTTGCTGGTGAAAGTTGAGCCATGTGATGTTGTAGTCGATCTACGAATGAGCTGCAATCAAGCAGAGTGGTATCTTTGGCAGGGTCAACAAACTGGCCCGGAAGACGCATTGTAGTGTCGTAAACCAGTTCAGCAGGAGAGCAACCGATGTCAGACTTGACCGTTGCACGAATGCCCAGCAGTGTGATGGGTAGGTACTCAGTCCATCGAGATGGGTCGAGATGAGACTTCAGAGATGCCTTGAGCTGACGGTGAAAACGTTCTACCACACCGTTAGACTGTGGGTGATAAGAGGTGGTTCGAATGCGAGTACTGCCAAGAAGTTTGGTGAGGGATGTGAACAGTGCTGACTCGAACTGACGTCCCCTGTCTGTAGTAATGGATGCTGGCGTTCCGAAAACAGAGATCCATCTGTCTACGAATGCTTTGGCTACTGACTCGGCTGTGATGTCACTGATAGGGATTACCTCAGGCCACCGTGTGTATCGATCTATGCAGGTCAGCAGGTATGAGAAACCATTGGATGATGGGATCGGTCCAACCAGGTCAATATGGACGTGTTGGAAATGGGCATCAGGCATCTGGAACGTGCCCAACGGTGCTTTCGTATGACGATGAATTTTTGACCGTTGACAAGGAGAACATTCACGAGCCCATTTGCGTACATCGCGCTTGACATCTGGCCAGACGTAACGAGCTGTGATGAGCTTCTCTGTAGCCTTGGCACCAGGGTGGGATAAGCCATGAATGGCATTGAAAACAGGCCGTCTGTGTCCTGCAGGCACGACTGGGCGTGGGTTCCCAGTGGAAACATCGCAAAGTATAGTGCCATTGGCAGTTGGAAGGGGGAGGTCCTTGAGGACGAGGCTGGAAGTGGAGTTTTGCAAGCCTGCAATCTCTTCATCCTCCTTCTGGTCTGCTGCAATCTGGCTGAAATCGATTGTTGTGTCTTGGAAGATCGCGGCGACATCTGGTCGGGACAGTGCATCAGCGACTACATTATCGGTGCCCTTGATGTGGCGGATGTCTGAGGTGTACTGCGATATGTAGTCCAGATGACGGATCTCACGAGGAGAGTGTCGGTCAGGCCTGGAATGCAGAGCATGAGTGAGTGGTTTGTGGTCAGTGAAGACACAGAACCGACGACCCTCAAGCATGTGTCTGAAGTGTCGTATGGTCAGGTACATTGCGAGGAGCTCTCGACCGAAAGCACTATACCGCGACTCAGTTGCTGTCAGCTTCTGGGAGAAGAAAGCAATGGGTTGGGACTCTCCCGGATTACCTTGCTGAAGGACCCCGCCAACTGCAGTGTCGGATGCATCAACTGTGACGCTTAACGGCAGGGTGGTGTCGGGGTGAACGAGCAGCGTAGCACTGGATAGGACTGCCTTGATGTCTTGGAAGGCCTGTTGGTGACGAGGATCCCAAGTAAGTGGCTTGCGAGGCTGGTTGTTGTGAGTTGCGAGGAGGTCATTCAGTGGGGCAAGGATGCGGGCACAGTTGGGGATGAATCTCCTGTAGAAGTTGACTAGACCGAGGAAACCTCTTAACTTCTTCAGTGAAGTGGGTTGCGGGAAGTCCTGGATCGTGGAGACCTTGTCTGCGAGCGGACGAATACCCTGCTTGTCTACATGGTGTCCGAGGAATTGTAGCTCTGACACTCCAAAGGTGCACTTGCTGGTATTGATCACCATTCCGTAGTGCTGTAACCGGTCGAAGAGCAGACGGAGATGTTCCTCATGCTGCTCTGGCGACTTGCTGGCAACGAGTATGTCATCCATGTAAACGTACACGAATGAGAGTCCGCGGACGACCTTGTCCATGAAACGTTGGAAGGTCTGGGCAGCGTTTCGTAATCCAAACGGCATGCGAACGAACTCGTAGAGACCGAAAGGGGTAATGATTGCGGTTTTGTGCATATCTGAAGGTTCGACCGGTTCGATGGGATAGCGGTTCGATGGGATAGCGGTCAGGCACGGTGACACGATTCAGGGCTCTGTAGTCCCCGCATGGGCGCCAGTCGCCTGGTGTCTTCTTGGGGACCATGTGGAGAGGACTGGACCAATTGCTGTCAGAGGGCCGAATAATGACCAAGTCCATTATGTGGTTGAACTCCTCCTTTGCTATGGCAGTATGATCTGGAGCTAGACGCCGGGGACGAGCTGTGACTGGTGGTCCTGTGGTAACTATGCAATGCGTGATGTCATGCAGCACAGGTGCATCTTTGCCTGTCGGTTGAGTGATCTGTGGAAATTCACGGAGAACTTTGTCGTACCTGGTTGGGTTGGATGGCTGGACCAATATGGGGCTGACGGGCATTTCTGGCGCCACTGTTCCAGTAACCAAGAGGCTAGTAGTGGTGTCAATAAGCCTACGTCGCGAAACATCTACAAGGAGTTTGTAGTGATGCAAAAAGTCTGCACCCAGTATTGGTGTTGGTGTGTCGGCCAGGAAGAAAATCCAGCGACAAGTGCGTCTGAGTCCAATGTTGAATGTTACCGACTTTTGTCCATAAGTATATGCTGGTACCATTTGCGGCCTGCAGTGAAAACGTCGACGGGTGTTTCCTTTCGACTGCGTTGGGTGGAAAAATGCTTACAGCTGCCCCAGTGTCTACTAGGAATTTCCGTTTGTGGGAAGAGTCATTGATGAAGAACAAGCGGCCAGGTTGGGTACCAGGTGGAAGTGCCGCGCCTATCCCCTGGTGGGTTCGTTTCCCTGCTGAGTGGTGTAGGAGCAAGGCTGGACGCATTTATGGGCCTCAGCACCGAAACGGCGATGGTACCAACACAATGATTGTGTGTTCGCGGTGTCAGAGGGCGTTGATTCTTGGTCACGGTTGGCACTGCGTGGGCGAGTACGACTCTGGCTACGTGAACGGGACTGGCGTTTCAGTTGCGCCTGCATGGAGCTCACTTGCATGGTGAGTTTGGAGATCTGGTCTCGCAGCTCAGCAAGTTCCCCAGACGAGGAGGGAGCCGGTGTAGTCACAACGTTGACCGGAGGGACGTAGACCTCAAGGATGCGATCAGCGAGTGCAGCAAGCTGCTCTAGCGAAACGGAGTCCCTGGATGAAGCAAGGACAAGCTGTGCGTTGGATGGGAGCCGTTGTAGGAAGAGTTGCTTGAAAATTCCCTCCTCTAGTTTGCGTTCACCGAGTAGTTGACGCATGCGACGCAATAACTGCGAGGGTTTCTTGTCACCTAACTCTTCTTCGGTGAGTAGCATCTGCAGCCGTTTTTGCTCAGAAGCTGACGTACGTTTAATCATTTCTTCCTTGAGCTTCTGATACGGGTTTTTCTTAGGAGGAGTGATCACCAAATCACGGACTTCTTGAATAATCTCAGGTTGCACCGCAGCCAAAATGTGGGCAAATTTGGTGTCTTCACGCTTGATTCCCCGGGTATGGAATTGTGCTTCCGCTTGCGCAAACCAAAATGAGGGGATCTGCTGGCCAGAAGGGGGGGGGGGGGGTAGCTTGATGGACAGTGCTCCAATTTGTGGCTTATCCTCTGGCATGTCTGATTGATCAACAGTTTTGGATGATTCACCCTTTTCCGTGCTCATGATGCTGGCGAAAATTGCAAGGTGGTGCGAGAGAAAACCAGTTGTTGGGCTTAAAATGTCACCAAATATCGAAGGTGTAGCTCTTTGATGTCAGGGTCACCAAATGTAGTGGTTAGCTACATAAATAAGAACGCAACAACTCACCCTATAGTTCGTCTTTTGGACACCGACGACGAAGTCGAAGCACTCCGGGTAATACGCGAGTGTATAGCAATCCAATGGGGGTGAGCACACGCGGAGTCCGTGGGGGCGAGTTGGCCCGCGAAAGTGCTTCTCGATTTCGCGAGAAAAAGTCTCCCTCAAACGAGGTGAGTACGCTCAAAGATCGTCAACTGCACGATCCAAAATAAAGTACAATAAAAACTGGATACAACTGTACAATTGCTGATACTTTCAGCAAGTTCCGAGCTGGAAAAAATCACGGAGAAAGTTCCGATAACTGTGAAGGACTTTCACCACGCGGTGACACGAGAACAAAAGATGGCTGACCAAGCACGCTCATTAGCATAAGGTCAAAGTTGAAAAGGGGCACCACACCATCATATGGCTGGTCATCATGTGACTGATCATCATGTGACCGATTGAAGGACGGACTCGGTCATGTGTGCGGATAACGTTGCGGTTTCACACAGCGGTAAACAAAAACCGTACCGGTGATTGGGTGATCCGGGAAACCAGTAAAATTTGGAAGATGTGCACCGGGCTTTATCTGCATCATTAATGTAGCCATGAAATATTGTGTGCACCGGGCTTTATCTGCATCATTAATGTAACCATGAAATATTGTGTGCACCGGGCTTTATCTGCATCATTAATGTAACCATGAAATATTGTCAACAATAAGACGTGAGAGTAAAGTGCTAATTGCCTAATAACCGGAGACATGGATTACATGACAGGCAAAGTAAATACATGCAGGCCGTTACCTGCTGCATATTCTATATTGATTAAAACATGTATTGGATTTCTTCAATTTTTTTTTAGCCCTCTTTGGGTATTGAATGGACGAGGAGGCAGCAATGCACATTAGATGCTTGGTTTGAAGAATTGCCACTCGATTGGCAGAGACACATAATTGAGGTGAGCTGTATTCTCTTCACAGTCCCCAAATTGATAAAAGAAGACGTCTTAATCCTAAAAGAACTGAGGGTCGTGTCTGTACCCCCCCCCCCGGGCCAAGGGGAGGGGCAAAGACATCAGTAGAGATGGCGTGACCCCATAGCCCAAAATATGGGCTATTTACGCCACTGTAAGCGGTATTCATAACAACATTTGGCGTCAGTGTTATATTCAGCATCTATATGGGCCACTTCTTAAAGACAAGCCATTTTCAAGTTTGATGATGGTAACAATGATGTTGATAATGACGCTGACGACGTTACTAATTTTAGTCTGAACGTTAATACTCTTGGGAACTTGATTTTTTTTTAAATAAAAGGTATGTGGCTGATGGCTTGCTAGGGTGATACGCAACGTTTTAATTAATTGCCTGAAAATTTAAGACCAAATAGTGTCATCAATCTTTTAATTTAAAAACAAAAAAATTGTTTGGGGATCATGGCCGCCGTTGCCCCTCCTGGATCTGCCAATGACAATAAGCTGTGATGGAATCATAAAGACAAAGTCGCCGTTCGCTTGGCGACTTGCCTTAATTTAACAAGTAATAAACGAGTCAGTCAGTCAGTCAGTCAGTGAGATAGGTAAGTTTTCAAGTGACAGCCAGTCAGTGAGATAGGTGACCAGTCTAATGTACAAGTGACAGTCAGTCAGTAATGTTGGTAATCAGGCTAATTCAAGTGATAGTCAGTACGTTAAAGATTTAAACAAGTCTCATTCACAAGTGACAGTCAGTCGGTCGGTGGGTTGGTGGGTCGGTGATATTGTCCGATCTCGGTTGGGGAAAAAAAATTTCGCGTCCCGCCGCAAGATGACCAACCCCAGTTGTTTTAGGATTGATAGCAAGGAGTTAAGCCCACTCATCTTTTCACCTACTTCAAAGAAGACTAATCCACAATTGTCTGGATGGCCTTTCATGTGTACACCAACATAAGTGAAATGAAACATGTCATAGTGTTTTTAATCTCAGTATTTTTTTCAGACCAATTTTTAATCAGCAGTTTGGTTTTACTACATTTCTTTCATGGCTGTTTCTCTTTATTTTTTCTTTATTAATGCAGATATTTCAGCTTGCCTCAGCATACACAGATCCCGTGTAAACTACTATGTGTTGTGGGAACAAGACTGTCCATTTAACAATCTACTTCACGACAGGACGGATATTTTGCCACAAGAGGGCAGAATTATATATGACTTATATACTTGCTAACTGACTGACGCTTATACACTCAGAGTTGACGTCTCGGTTCAAATCCTTTGAAGGTATTCAATTAAAGGAATGTCAGATTACATCGCAACCATTCCAGCAAGAAGCACGCTCATACGATCCCATTGAGAGTTGAACGAATGAATTAATCAGTATGGTTCTAATACAGTCCGTACCACGTGAATAACTATACATGTATATGAAAAAACGCCTAATGCCTGCTTAGTGTTGGGATCAAACTGAAATTCCACTACAGAACCAATTGGTTGTATGAACGAACCCGTAACGTAAGCATGCTGCAAAGGGAAATTCAGCATCCTACGTATTTGTTCCAAATGTCCACTCCGAAAAGAGAGGAGTAGGGGACATTTGAACAAACGAAAAGAGGACTTCCCCCACATTTTTTTGTGTATATCAAGTTCAAGTTGTCTCCTAAATTCTTAATCTGTCGAGAGCAAAGTGCCAGGATTGGATTCCAAATAGTCCGGATATGGAAAATAAAGCTTTAAAAGTACAAAATAGGTGACTAGTAAATACAACTAGATTTGCATTATCGTCCTGTAAGAATAAATAAAATTATAAATTCAGCGATGAAAAAGTTCATTCGGGAGGCCCTGTTATAAAGTTGTGTACAAAAATGGAGAAAATTCCGCAAGCTTTGATCAAGACTAATAATGCATCGAGATTAGTTGTCCATATGCTATGGCTATTAACCTTTTTATCGTTTTTAAAAGTCGACGGTGAGATAACAAAATGCCAAACTACATGTACAATTTTGCCACACCTTTACATTATGAATATTTGATTTAAGACTGAATAATAAGACCGTTTTATGACAAAATAATTCCCTGTGCGATCTGCACGTACAAACTGACAGTAATGAAAATGAATGTTGAGAGATAAATTGCATACAGCTGTGTTTACTCATTAGATGCGACACGCTAAGTCACTTAACATTGTTTATCCAATGCCAATGCTTTCGTCTCAGTTGCACAAAAACTAACTATATATGCACACATTGAAGAACTCATATACAAATCCTATACTCTACAAGGTAATTTGTTATTCGTTAGATTTACTTCCTACCCTCGGGGCATCATGTTTCTCGTGATAATATGTCATTTATCATAGTATAAGTCCATCAAGCAAAACTCAACATAAATTCATGCATAACCGACAGTATCGTTAGTCTTAATGCATATTCTGTAATTTTGAACAATAACTTTTAAGATGTACTTTCCATGCTCTTCAACAAATAGTTATGAGCATCTTCATCCCTTGAAAATTCGTTAAAGAGCCATTTTCCCTTGAAATTACAGTTAACTAAATTTTCACGGATTTTTCAACATATTTAGCCTGATTAGGAGTCCGTGAAAACACCTTTAAGGAAGTCCTTTGTTTACCCATGGAGATAGACCCAGTGTACTGTTATGTATAACCAATGATATTCCTCAGTGGCCAGAGTTATTAAAAAAAAACAGTGAAAATACCCTTACAGGATTAGTCCTATATTAGCCCCATGTAAATGTCTGAAACATCTCTTAAAGATCTTTTCACGGAGAAATGGACTTTTAATAAACATTTAAGGGATCAGATGTACTCTCGTGGTATGACGAATATTTTTTTCTTCTAAATATGGCTTTCATTTTGGGCTGGTTTTGTGCGCGAGCAGATCCGCCTTGGGCGTAGACTGATTCTAAGTCCTTTAATACATATCGATTGTGATAGGGAGGCGTAAACCAGTCAAATCAGTCAAACACTAATTTCAAATTTGTGGAATAATTTTTCCATAATTAAATGTAGGTTTACTTTTTTCGTTCGATGTCTCATTCAAAAACTTTGGTATTGCTAAAATATTACAATTAAAAAACTTTTTTGGGTGGTGAAATTTGAAAATATCATGGACAGTTCATCTTTTAAAGTCGTTCACAAAATTAGGCCTATACTAACATAAAACAACGCTGTCATTTTCGAATCTACTTATCAATCTAATATATTAAAACATTGGGACTTCATTGGTCCAGTATAGTCAATTCAAAACTATTGATGTCTAAAGATCAGTATGTAACTTTTAAATTTGATCATAATTATTATAATTGACTTTTCAAATGTGTCCAGAAAGTACTACTACGCTTTTCCAATCTCGATTAGAATAGACGTAGAGATAGTAAATGATTTTATGATTGTTTCACAAAAAGCCTAAAATCCTGACTCTGATGATTAACTATGTAATATGTAGCTGTAATGTAATATATAGCTGAATTTGGCCTAATGAGGTGTGTGACAGTAAAAGATAGAACGTAAATGGGTGTGTGTGTGTGTGTCATTTCCATCACGTCATCAACACCTTTTACGTGAATGTAGCTTAGTGACAGGTGCGCAGATATCTAAGAGGTAAATACAGGGTGAGTTCAAAAGAAAGTGACCGAATTTGAAAAATGTATAACAATTATTTGACATGCTCCATTTCATAAAAAATGGGATAGAGTACATTTTATTGACTTTTAACTGAAAATTTCACGTAATTTGCAAAGTCTATTCCCAAGTTATGTCTATTTCAATAAAAAAAATCACAAAACTGGGCAGTCCAACACTGATCATTTACCGTTCTACGAACTGACGAATATCCATTGAGTACAATGAAACATGGACGGTTTCCCCACTTTGATGAATGAACGAGAACTTGCAAAGGAAATATACAAATCTCGCCATCAATATTACAGGAAAAAAAATGTTGACTAGTTCCTTATATTCAAAACACAATGCCTGACAGTAAAAACAATGTTTCAGTCTAGATTTCAATTATTAAATCTGATTTGAATTTTGAATGCTTGCTGTATTCTGTAATTCTCACTCAGCTCAATAGCTTCCAATGGCATTCCATGGACAGCTATAAAAATGTTTTTTTTTCTTAATAAAACATGAATAACCACTGATGGCTTGGGTCAATTTTAGTAATTTTTTTTCAGATGAGTGGACGAACATGCTCTTTTCAGACATACTTCATTATTGTATCAAATTTGATTACTTTTTAAGAAAAACAATGTTTAATCCGGGTCACTTTCTTTTTGACTCCCCCTGCAGAAGAGCACGGAATTGAAATGTCCCAAATGTCAACACTCATGGCAATGTCAGGGTACATTCGCTGATTATAATACAGTCTTCTGAAAACCAAGGGCACAGGAACAATGGACAAGAACAGCAGGGTAACCAGCAGAGAAATTTAGTTTTGTTCGTTGGAGCGACCAGAATGATTCAAGGTGTAACCATCGATGCTTGGAATGTTAAGGTGTGGCTGAATCACATTCCGTCCCTTATATTGTTCCATTGAAATTTCTCTTCACATGTTCATTGATGCGTATACTGATATAGAAGCGTCACGAAAGCCAAGCCCTTTTACTTTCAGGCTTACGCTTCAACACTGAGTATCGTTTCCAGGGCCCAATTTCATAGAGCTACTTAAGCACAATTTGCTTAAGCACGAAAAAACATTGCTGTAAAATCACGTAACCCGGCAAAACTCCATGCGATGTACATTGCTTGTGACTGGTATTTAGCTGTTGTTTACTTAGCATAACAATCGAGTGGAGTTTTGGCCGGTAACCTGATTATATTAAGCAAGATTTTTTTGTGCTTAAGCAAATGTTGTGCTTAAGCAGCTCTATGAAATTGGCCCCTGCAGCTGACCAATGTACATTATCACTTATGCTCACGTGAAGTTCCTGTTTTGCTTGCTTTGTTTCTAAATTTGTTTTTGTATCTAAGGTTTGTCAGATGATATCTGCTTCAACTGTAAGATGTGAGGGCATTGTTACAGAGATTTCCCCTTCAATTCTTCCCCAGCAATCTCATACCGGGTTAAACCTAGGGAACAAACAGCACTTCCACTCGGATACACCAGCTTCCATACCAAAAGTTTCCCATGGCAGCCCCCAAGTTATCAACGACCCGTTTCCACCTTCATTCCTCCACTCGAAGGGCCCGGTACGAGTTACTCAATCAAACCAGCAGTGGTCGATTCAAAGCCCTCTACTTCAGGATCCGGCCTGGCCTACGGTGACCAACTTGTACGACAAATTTAGTGATGTATTGGAGGTTCATTGTAATTATAATACTCGTAGTTTTAATGATATTTCCACATACAAACACAATTTAAAAGGAAGGTTGCGTGATCATTCAGAATTTTGGTATGATATAGGCGTTCCCCAATGGTAATCAAAGAAGGATATCGAATTCCGTTTGTCAGCACACCTCCTCCAATGTTCTCTAACAACAACAGGTCTCCCGTTCGTGACGATGCTTTTGTATGGAATCCATAATGGAATTACTTAATTCTGGTAGAATTGTAGGCCATCATTTGTTGTAAACCCCTTAACAGTAGCATATCAGGCTTCAGGTAAACGAAGGTTAATATAAGACTTGAGTAAGGTAAATAAATACATACCGAAGGTTCATATCTAGTTAGATGACTGGAAGATAACGATTCAATTCCTGTCAACAAATTCACATATGTTTTCCTTCGATTTAAAATCGGGATACCATCACATCGGTATTTGCAGTGATTTTCAGAAATATCTAGGGTTCTCGTGGATCATCAACAATATGTATTTTGAATTTACCGTTCTGCCGTTTGGTCTCTCTTCAGCTCCATGATTTTAACAAAGATGATTGGCGCGCGGCTGGTATCCTTATTGCTGTTTACTTGGATGATGGATTTTGTGTTATTCCTTCTGCGTCTGATGATATGGAATATAATCTAATTGTCGCTAAAGATGTTTCTCAACATGTTAAATTCGACTTATTACGAGCAGGTGTTGTGTATAACATTGAGAAAAGTCATTGGGACCCTACTAACAGAATTGAGTGGCTAGGTATGACATGGAACTCGTTTGTAGGCACAGGTTGCTCAAAGACGTGTAGATAAGATTATGAACACAATCAGCGAGATTAAGAAGTCAAATTATGTTACTATTCGAAAGTTACATTCATTCGTTGGACAGGTTATATCTCTTAGTCCAGTAGTAGGCAACTTAAGTATTTTATCCACCCGAAACTGTCAAATTAGAATAGCACAGGCCACGCACGAAGACGATGTGATTATATTCGACGATACATGTTTGTCTGAGTTGTGTTTTTGGCAAAACAATATAGCGAAGAGGAATATACGCTATGTATTCATTCCAACAAAGTAAACAAGTTAGTGTGTTGCGACACTAGTGTTGTTGGCTCAGGCGCAGTTATATGCAATGATTATCACACTGCCCACAAAAACTGAACAGAGGAGGAAGCAAAAAGAAGTTCCACTTGGCGTGAATTGAACACCATTATATTTGCCATTTTATCCTTTTGCCGATAATTTCCGAATCGACTATAAAAGTTTACACCGATAGTCAATCCGCAGCACACATTGTTGAAGTTGGTAGCATGAAAGTAGAATTACAGAAGCTGGCTATTAGTATTTTCAACATTTGTATGAGTTCCAAGATTATTCTCAATGTGGAATGGATTCCAAGAACGATGAATGAGCAAGCAGATTACATTAGTAGATTGGTAGATACAGACGATTGGATGATTTCGGCACAATTGTTTTCTATTATCAACGATAAGTGGGGTCCCTTTACAGTAGATTGTTTTGCTACTTTTCATAATACCAAATTGCCCCGTTTCTTTTCACAGTTTTGGAACCCTGGTACTTCCGGAGTAGATGCATTCGCTCAAAATTGGTCGGAAGAAAACTGTCTCTTAGTACCACCAGTAGTTTTGATTCCTAGCTTTTTAAAGAAGATCTATTCCTGTAAGAGCAAAGGAATACTTGTATGTCCCTGGTGGCCTTCTCCCCCATTTTGGCCCTTACTTTGGTCCTGTTATACACCATGGATAAAAGGTTTTATTTCTTTAGAAGGTTCAGATCTGTTACAATAAGGAAGAAACAAGAATTCTCTTTTGGGATCCAAGCAATTGACTCGTCCAGTTTGTGCGATATCTATCAATTGTACATATTAATAAAGTCATTTTCATTCTGTTGATTTGTAGATCATTCTCAGTCAAGAATTTTGGCTGGATTTCCCTGACAGCTTAGAACATTTGAAGGGACACATGTTCCAGAGTGTTTTATCTGCAAAAGCGGATGGGACTGTCAAAAGCTACCTCTACAGATGGTATGGCTTAAACATAATGAATTACCTCTAAAACTCCTAGTTGAAGATAAAGTTATAGCTGCATTTTTGGAGCAAAAATGCAAAATAGGAGAGCACCATAATAACCACATCGGCCGCCATCAAATGGCTTTATTTATTAATTAATGTCAAGCAGAATCCAGTAGATTCAACGATAGTGCAGCAAATATGGTTGAGCTATAAAAGATCTTTACATAAACCTCCTGTTCAAAAAGAACCGCTGTCAGTAGAACAGGTTAAGACCATAGTTCAAAAATTTGCAAGTCCAGAATCCAGCCTTATCCAGCTAAGAACAGCTTGTTCACTCCATTTTCCACTTCTATTCAGACACGACGAGATGGCTCAGCTTAAGGCCAGCTATTTAGAACAGTTGCCAAATGATTTGGGTTTGAGTATCTTCATTCCAAGGTCAAAACCAGATATAAACCGAGAAGGAAACGCAACATATTTAGCCACAACCCAGAATGATTATTGTCCGGTCAGAATATTACAGCGATACATGGCCAAATGCAACATAAACATTGGTGATGACTCGTATATATTTTGTCAGTTGTCTTATCATCCTTCTTGACATTCCCATAAGGCATTAATAACAAAACCTCTGAGTTATACAAGGTGCAGAGAAGTATTCTTAGACGCACTCAAACAAATAAACATAGACTCCCCACAAAAATATGGTCTGCACAGTCTACGATCGGGAGGAGCTTCACATTTAGCTAAGAAAGGGGTATCGGAAGAACTCATCATGATGCAGGGCAGATGGAAAACTAGTCAAGCCAAAAATAGATATGTAAAACGTAGTGTGGATACTAGACTTGAAGTATCTAAGATACTTTCCAGTGAATGAATTTCCATGAACTGTAGGCCTACATGTAATTTGGGTTAAAAAAAAAATATCATGTACAAGTATTTATTATGTATACAAATGATTCATTCAACAGAAGTTAAATGTTCAGTTCTAATGTATGTATAATGGTTCATGAGCTGATAATATAATGTAGACTCAAAGGCGGTTTAAAAAATGATGAATAATACTAGATGTAAAAATTGATTAAATCTCTCAACATACAGTTAGCATAAATCCTAAAGTGGGATTTCATATTCATGTATGAATTTTGTATAAAATGATGTATTCACTAAAAGTAAAAAAATAAATAATTCTCTTTGGTGTAAAATGTTTCATGAGCAGAGACTACAGTAACTGGGACCCAAAGGTGGTTTGAATTTTGATAAATAATTGATTAATAATACAAGATGTGAAAATTAATTAAATCCTCATCATACAGTTAAGAAAATTGAATTTGAAACTTGTTGAATAATTCCATGAGAATTTTATATAATGAGTAAAAATAAAAATGTATGTTTGTTTATTTGGCCAAAAATAGAAGTTTTTTTCATGGTTTGCCGGACAAATAATCTGAAACAGCCGTGACGACAAAAATTCAAGATAAAAAAGTAGTTCAATTGATGTATATTTATTTGTTGCAATTGATGATAACTGTGTGATGCCGGACAAAAATCCGAAGAACCTTGAGGGTTAATATCCCAACGTGGGATTAAGCAAAGATGTGAAAAGTATTTAAATATTGTAATTTTGGTTTTCGTGTGATGTAGTTTTTGCAATAAATGATGACTGGAGATGTCGGACAGAAAATCCGAAGAGCCAAAAAGGGCTAAAATCCCAAGTTGGGATTGGATGAAGTGGTTAAATATTGCTGTAAAATGGTTTAGTATTGGATGATATTTATTTCAAAGTTTTGATAACTGTTGATTTATAAGTCTCAGATCTTATGAGAGTTGAAATTCTGCAAAATTTAAGATTGAACAGCTTCATATAAGGCAAGCTAAAGTGTAGTACAGATTTTTGATGTTTTAGGAACAAGTCCATCTTTATTATTTCTCCGCATAAAAATAATCCATCATGACTAATACATAATATCATAACGATCTAATAGATACTCAGCCTGAATCATAGCCACATTCCCATGCTTTAAATAAATATCAATAAGAACAGTATCAGAAATGTGTGTTGTTCAATTATTGAGGTTGTCTCGTTAGAATAAAACTGTTTTTCAAGCGGATGAGCGTAGCGAAGGAGCATGAAATAACCTACTGTGGTCAAGACAGATTATGTTTGTTAATACCAGTTAGTCATTTAACGTCCGTGGCGAAGCCATCATTCTTCATAAAACTCATGACTTGCTGCATGTGTCACAGATAGTGTTCTTTGCTATTTTTACTTATACGCTGAAAGCACAAAAGCTTTATTTATGTCTGAACGCATATGGTTTATTCACGTGTTGGACTTTTATTCCTTTGGGTCAGAGTTGCAGGATCCGAGTCTAGGACTCGGACTCGAGTCCGTCTAGAGTCACATTTTCAAGACTCGACTCAAGTCACTTGGGACTCGGAATGGGGCTTGACCCGAGTGAATAGGACTCGGACTGGGTCTCAACTCAAGTGACTTAGGACCCGGACTGGGTCTCAACTCAAGTGACTCGTGACTCGGACTGGGTCTCAACTCAAGTGACTCGTGACTCGGACTGGGTCTCAACTAAAGTGACTTAGGACTCGGACTGGGTCTCAACTCAAGTGACTTAGGACTCGGACTGGGTCTCAACTAAAGTGACTCGTGACTCGGACTGGGTCTCAACTCAAGTGACTCGTGACTCGGACTGGGTCTCAACTCAAGTGACTTAGGACTCGGACTGGGTCTCAACTCAAGTGACTCGTGACTCGGACTGGGTCTCAACTCAAGTGACTCGTGACTCGGACTGGGACTCCTGAAACCAAGTGAATCGGAAATCAGACTTGAAGTAAACTAAGTAACTTGGTTCTCGGACTGCATAGGCCTAAGCCTTCAAGTATGGCGGACACAATAGGAGGGCGCTATTTGAAGTGGGTAAATTTGAGTAAATACAACTACTCCAAATAGCGCCCTCCATAGGAATAGAAGCTGAAAACTTCATGGCTAGACACTGTGTTTATGTACAATTTATGTTCACTATAATGTGTTTATATAATTAGTAAAATATTGTACTGACTATAGGGCATCCCCATGTCAGGGCGCTGGAAATTGGACACCATGGGAAATTTTACTCCCATTATGTCATAATGGTGAGATTTACCAAAAATGTTCTTGTTACGAACTCAAGCACCAAACATAGGGTATTTGACATACAGCCAAATATTTAGGAAGTGTGTTCAGTATAAATCTATTAGTTTGAGAGATGATATGTTGTTAAAGGATATACACGTAAATGCTTAGTCGGCCTGCACTAACGCCCTTGCCATTAAGTTGAATGAAAATATTAAAAACATATATACAGGGTGGCCCCAAAAAGCTCGGACGGCATACTTCACTACCTTGAGACTCAAACATGATACCAAGATGTCCCGATTCGATCCAGTAGTTTTTGCTGCAGAGCCTATTTTGTGAAGGACACATCTTTCACGCGTTTATTATTACATAATACCCAATTCACTCAAATTCGCGGGAATTCATCGGGACAAAATGACACCGGACTTTGTTTTACAAAATAGGCTCTACAGAACTAAAAACCACTGGACCGAATCGGACGATTTGGTATCATTTTTCTTTTAATGGGATTCCGGATGCATTGGTATCTAGGTTGTTTGAGTCTCAGGATATAGCGGAAAGTACGCCGTTCCGTAGTTGTGGGGCACCACCATGTACAGGGAAGCGTGTGACACGTTTAAAAACACATAACGTCCCTTTTTGAAAAATGAAAAAAAAAAAAAAAATTCTATGGAAACAAATCATAAAGTGATAGGTGCATAACAAAGAGAGGAAATAAATTATTTTCAGACCTTGGCGAAGAAACGGTTGAAATCACCCTGAATGGCGGGTCATTAATAGTTTATTCATTGACATCGCTATAATTTGCTTACACTCCATTAACTCCATGGCAGTCGAAAAGGAACTATGGTTTGAGACAAAGGATAGTGCATTAGCGGATCTTGGGGGGGGGGGCAACCCCCCCATTCAGCCGCTATACAAATAATATGAAACTAGTAAAATGGAGCCAAAAATAATACATGGAATGTTAAATTCCTTAATTTCTTCTCAAATTGCCATGGAGTGTGGAGAAAGCATCGTAGATTTCAAAGTTGTCCGGGGACATGACCCCGGACTTGAATTAATTTTTTCCCCCAGAAAACAGAACCAAATGGGGTGTAGGCCTACGCTATGATTTTTGGACTTAACTTCCCTAAAAACATGAGAAAAAACATATATCAAGAAAAAAAGAAATGAATTCTAACCTAATGAAATTCGCACTTTATTTACCTTTAAAAAAATCATCCAAAGCCGCAAATTACAAAAAAACAATATTGGAAAAATGCGGTTTCTGATCTCGAAACCATGAAATTATCCAGCTGAGCCATCGAAGAGCTCGACAGCAAACCGTAATTCATGGCATTACATGTATATACCTGCGTACGTATGGGGCCGTGTCATAAGTCCGACGCCTCATAAGTCCGACGTCGGAAAAACGAGGCGTTTAATTTGTCGAACTTATGAGGCGTCGGAGCTATGAGGCGTCGGACTTATGAGTGGACCCCGTACGTATAATACAAGTATCATAGAGGGCGCTCAACAACCATCCGTACCATGTTGTTTGGGAAAAAATAATTCGCATCCCGTGCCCCATGTAGCAAGGCGTGCATAGGCGGCACGCCTTCCCTCAACCCTCCCAAAACATTTAGTCCTACTCTTACTCAAAAAACATGATGGTTGTTGTACAATACAGGGCGGATCTAGGTTTTACGAAACGGGGGGGGGGGGGGGGGGATATGAAGGGGTTTGGTCGGTCCGCACTTTGCTGAAGGAGAGCACCGAGCCATGCATACAGCAATATAGGCCTACATTAACATAACTATTACGTGTGCGACATAAATGTCATTCACAACTTTCTCACAAAAATCATGTATAAGAACAAACACAGATTATTCGTCCCTCGTCATTTCCCCCATTAAGGCATTTATCATCTTCCAAATAAAATGGCACATAGGCCTACATACTTCCGTCGTTGATACCATTATCCCCCACTATTTTTGTTGCAAACGAGCTGTTGAGTTAGGACGACCGCTATTTTGACTTTCAATATCCCTTAAACGCTCTTTCGATTGCTCGTCTTATTGAAAATTCTGACAGATGAAGTCGGGGCATTAGAGTAACTGCATCACCAGTTAAGCTGCCTCATTCAGCTTTAACGTATGCCCGCAACAGGCATGTATATTTAATTAAATGTATGAAGGCGCTGCATGAAGGATTTAAAAAGCATTTAAAAGTTAAATGGGTTTCTAAATAGCACAGTTCATGTGGCGTTAACAATGAACTGTTTTTGTTGTTACGTGGATATCTGAATAATTAATCTTTTGCTATAGTAAATGGCGTCTCTCCCCTTAAACGTTATACACTGTTGCAAAAAACGTCTATAATGTGTTTAAAAGTTAAACGCTCAGTTTTTCAATGTAAGATGCCCCAAACATTAGCATACAGGATGGGAGGGCCGATAAATGAATGAGCCAGTGTCACCTATAGCCATATAATCCTGGTTAGGCGTAATCCAACTTATTTGCAGAGTAGCCGCATTAGCTCGGGATCAAGTGGTTTTTAACTTTTGTTATTTGCGAACGTAGTGGTTTGTCATGTTTATCCAAAGAGGAAAAAATGAATTTATTCATGAAGATTTTTTTAAACTTGTTTTTTTTTAGTCAGTTTTTAAGAACTGCAACTTTCTCAGTTTTTAAAACTGAAACGTAGCAACATGATTGTATACTTATTTTTCTCATTTAATTATATTTCTACCCACTAAAGCTGGAGTAAAAGGTTGCTTAGGCCTATTCATTGGTTACTTCCTAATGTTGCGTTGTAACCTGCATGTAAGTATGATGTTCATCGTCATGATGATGTTCATCGTCAGCCCGTCCATTTTATAAACGGTGACCTTCTCACTTAACCGCTGCTATTGATTTAAGTCACCGTGTATACCTTCAGGAATCTGAGGATTATCATTCATTTTGCCAAAACACACATAGACGTGCGAGTTATGTATAGCGATTCTCTGAAAGGCTCCCAGCACGAAAATATTTATAAATTGGCTGACCGGGTAAAAATCCAAGCGTAATGCGTGGGGACTATACCCAAGCGTGGCCCTGACGTAGATGACGGCCAAATTCAAAGTCAGGCCAATATTTCTCGGCCTCGCCATAATTATAATGAGTGGAAAAGTCGTCGATAGTTGATCAAATTATTTACAGACTACTGATCCGAATTTGTTTGTCATGAAGTCAATTCCACTGAGCTCACCATTGCCTGAAAAAGCTTTCGAAAGGTATTTTCGTCTGATGACCGGTATTCTGGGGAGCGTAGTTATAATACACCAGATTTGCCTACACGATGCCACGTGCTATGCCATTATAGTCCAACGTTTACCCAGTATAATGTATGAATGATAAACCGAATTTACCGGAAACTTGCATTTTGGATTGAACAATTTGTTCAATTGGATTTTGTTTATTTGCCAATCTCGATGGTCATCTTTCGTTACTTTTTTTTAGACGTATTGTCCCGGTGATGGTTACGGGTATAGCACACTTTCATGAGTTGGTGCATTCCAAAATGTGAGACCAAAACATAAGCGCTTATAGTGTGATGATATGTAACGATGGACAAACTGTATCATTCATAAAATCCCATTAGGTTTCAGGTTTCAGGTTTGTTTATTTTCCACAGTATCAAAATAAGAAACAACGAACACTCACAAGATCATTTAAAGAAAATCAAATACAAATATACCCTTTTACTAAGTAAATGCAAAGTAATTGTGATACTGCAGAGGGATCCATTTAGAAGGCACCGCTTGTAGTCAATGGTCCCTTATTTACATGCACGTGCATTGAGACAGGAATAAAAGAATGTTAATCGAACCATGCAGGTCCGTGGCCCAGTCGCCTTGTCTCAATGCACATGCATGTTTGCAAGGAAAAACAGGAACAAAAAACAATTTACAACTACATTTATACAAGAATATGGACAACACAAACAATTGACGAGACTACAGAACGACAGCTACAATGAGGTCTTATCAGGTCAGCAGATAGGTTGGAATGTAGAACAATCAACAATAAGATTCCAATAAAACATATTTAAAAGTACGTTTGGAAGCAGAAATAATTTGAATGCCTTAAGCTGGTCATTAAGCCTGCTCCACAGCATGGGTCCTTCATGTTTAATAGGTGGACATTGGAAGCTTGACGGGTAAAATGGGGATGAATTTCTGAATTGCGAGAAAAAAATTGGATAGAAAAGGGTGAATTTTTACAAGCAAGCTGGTACATGAGGGACCCAAGCTGATGACGATAAATATCCTTGACTTAGAAAAATGGGATATGCATGTGCATTCAAATCAGTAAAATTTATAATTCGAAGAGCCCGTTTCTGTAAAAGGAGAAATCTGTTCAGATTAGCAACAGAACTAGCTCCCCATGCAAGTATCCCATAGTTTAATTAAGATACAGTCAGTGTGTTGTAAAATGAATTAAGAACCGGTCCAGGAAAGAAAATGTTTAATCCTGTTAATCACACCTATATTTCTAGCAATGATTTTACAGACATAATCAGCATTTTCTATTCCATGTTAGTCCGCAGTCAACAAAACGTCCCAAAAACCTACAGCAAAGTATTCAGTTTGTTGAGATCACACGATCATCGATAAAGAAAGCGTTCGAGCGTTTTGTACTGAAAGTATTGCCTACAATAGTACAAGATAATGGTGGAGGTTAGATATGTCAGTAAACTAAGGCCATGTCCGAATTACTTGGCGACGGCGAGAAATTACACACGTGTCTATGGTAGAGGCTGCAGCCACTTCTCATAGACTCGTGTGTAATTAAAGCCGTGGCCAAGTAGAATTCGGACATGGCCTACATTTCATTTCCGCTTAACACCTACATGATCACTGCCTAGGACGGGTATCCTTGAAAAGGTGGGCTTAAGACATTTTGTTTCATATTCTATTTTGAAGTTTTAGAGAATAGGTCGTAATAGATGTTATAATAGTTTATTACCTATTTGTGTGACTTCAATTAAGTTATTTTCAACACAATATGTCACAAATCCTTGATAAATTGAAGAAAAGCCATTCAAGCACATATCACGTGTTTTGTCTGTATACAGTTGGTGTTCTTTCGTGTAGACTTCATTATTTTACATCACTAGAAATAGACAGAATTTACTTTGCCCAATAATTAAAAACGTTTTATTTAGCATGTTTGTAAGCACAAAGGAATTTCAAGAAATTTGACTAGATCGTCATTCGTGCATACACCTTGGAGACCAATAACAGCACCTTCCTTGAAGAAGTACTAGTATGGCGGCACTCGAATTTTCATACTGCTATCCATTATTGCCTAGCAAAATAAGTGCAAATACTTGAGAAAAGAAAAATATTAACAGTGTACGTTACAACGTAATATAATTGACATAAATAAAGTTGATGCTTGAAATAACGAACTCCGAGTGTTATTTAACGATGCATTACACGCCATTTTGAATACGGTAAACAAATCATGACATGTATCGTTCATTCACACCGATGCTTCACGCCCAAATTGTTTCTTTAATCAAGTACTGAGTTTGGGTCCTTCATCCTATTACCAACTTCCTCCTCACTATTTCCAACATCGTCATCGTTATCATCAGTCACTCAGACTTGACCCAGAATAGATAGCTTTTACAAGCGCTTGCTGATGGGAAAACGCGCAGGCCTTGTACCTCAACTACGTTAGCGGAACGGGCTAGCATCGCATCACGTTCAATCAACAATTTATTTTCGCCGAAGCCGCGGCTGGCTGATGCCAGCGCATCAATCTTGCATGAGGTGCGGCTCTCCGGCGGCGGAGTCAGCCAGGCGATTCTCTGTATAGTCACGTACCACAGCTTGAAACCGTCACGGTGACAGAGCAATGTGATGATCTGCCCTCTATTATCTCTCTGAAGACAGACTTCGGCTAGAGCTGCGGTGTCCTTTTGACGGCTCATCATTAAAACACGGGAAAAATTGGGATAACAACAATGATAAATCTTCAAAAGAAAATCATATACATGTACTCGTAAAAACCTTGCAAAGAAAACAACAACCATGTAATATTGCATTTAAAGTTTTTGGCAGTAATTCTGTTCTTCAACTATTGATTTTGCCTTATTTATTAGGGCAGAACATCATTGAGTAAAAGTTTCGAGAACCATTTGTATTTAATCCAATTTTTAGTTTGAAAGAAAGTGACGACCACGTGTGATGGTGTTTAAAACAAGCTCTGTGTGAGTCATCTGGCTTTACATTTGCACATGAATTGGTCACTAATGGACCATCAATCTAACAGTTAAGCTACCTCGACCCAAAAAAAAACGCTACGGAAAATTCAAAGACATTCTCTTTTGTTTCTTTTCTAAACAGTTGAAAGATGAGCGATTGCAAATCCTATAGGCCTACTAAAGTGAAATAAGAAAGAAACGGTTATACCGAAGGAAGTGCGAAGTGCTTCGCAATTGCAGTAGTTTGTGCGTTTTTGAAAACAAATATCTGTGAACATCGTTTAAATTTTCACACGAATCGTATTATTTGTGTCCACAAATAACGGAAAACAAAATACAAGAGTAGGCTCAGCAAAATAGTTGCTAATTAATTGTTCATTAATTTATTTCCAGCATGTTCGTTGGTATTTGCAAGTTTGAATCCTAAAAATCGACTCACGAAGGACTTAAATTAATGTCAGGCAAAAATTCCCTTGGGGCAGGTCGCAGTTTCGAAGTTGCGATATGTATTCCCTTGTATAATCTCTTAGAAAATTCTTTCTGAGAGATAATAAATGTGCTGAGTTTTAACCACACGAAAAAAGTTCGTTCGATAATGCAATCTAAAACAGCTCGAACTATGTGTGTATTTTTTATGTTAAAAATCATTTAATTTAAAATTTGACCGGAGAAATTGACCGGAGCTGGGTTTGCGCCTGCAATACCCCGACCAAAGCTTACCGGTGCTCTGTATCCAATTAACTCAAAGTTGGCCGTCCCCAATTGGTAAATATCTTTTTCAAGGTTACTAGTCTGAAGCCATCAATCCGTATAGGTGCCATGGACTAGACAGAGATCACACCAAACATCACAACAATGCTAGCAACATTGACAATGCTGCAATCCTGGGAAATACTATAGCAGATTGTATGTGGAATATTTGATTATATTTCAAATAATCAAGTACACCACATGGAACATTGTCAAGATGCAATCATTTAGAGATGAACAAAAATATTGACTGTGTGGGTTTGGATCTGCGACCTCCGGAAAAAATTGAAAAAAAAAAATTGTCATCAGTGGGAAATCTCAGGCAAATGCAAAACATCCCATGTTCTAACTTATGCTAATACTTAGGAAATCAAATTGTTTTCACCGAGGTGAAAACATCTTACAAATTAACAGGAGATTCGTTACAAACTTACACACAAATAATTTCAAAACGAAATAGCACGTACTTATCGGAATATCGAAATAAAAGTGTCAAATTAGTTTTGAAAGCAATTGTTGTTACTCCTGCGGAATTACAACAGCTTAATTGTATGATAAGAGATAAATGAAGTCAAAATAGTTAGTTCCAAGTTAATTGTGGTTAATTTCATATGTGTAGGGCCATAAGTCGAAATGATTTGCAATTAAAGGAGATGTAACGCCAATTTGTACTTAAGTTGTGTTTACTGTTCGTGAGAATAGAGACTTAAAACCCCAACAGACCTTCTTTAGAATTGCATCTCTTTTTAAATTACTTATTGGAGAAGGTCAGTTCTACTTTTCGTACTGTACATTTATAGCTAAAGATAATAAGCTCTGGCTAGTTATTACGTGGCTCCATCTATAATGAAGACATTTTGAGCCTGCCCGAAGAGAAGGAATCTCTAAGGCAGAGTCTCTGATTTCATACCTATAGATGATCGCGGCAGGAGGCGATGGCTGATCACTTTTTAATAGACAGGCATGAACGTGACTTGATTGTTCATCTTGTCAGGTTATTATCAGCCGGTCATGCCATTTATGGGTCTGCACCAACCAGATACTCGCGGTTCTGGTCACCCCACCCACCTCGTTTCCTTCGTTGAAAGTTCCACTCCAAAAAAGACCACAACGCTTTATTTAGGTTGATGGAAACATCAGAAAAACAAGAAGCACCAATGCTTGTTTGAAAGCTAGTGAATGAAATTTTGTTTTATGAAACATGGGAAAAGATTGATGCGATAATGATCGATTTGAAAACCGACCCTTCACTGCACATCCAAGACAAAACTTGAGTAAAAAAACCTGGTCGTTAACTACTCGAAAAAATTGCAATGCGAGATTTCATTGGTGCATTGACCAGCCTCAAAGGTTATTATCAAGCTTGATTTACTTTAACAGGCTCTTGGCGACCTTGCTTTTGCGTCTTAGTGGTTCAGGGAGGTGTTGAATTCATTATACGGCATGAGCCACGATGTGTCCATCCAGGAATAACTCGGTAAGATAGTGTGAAAGTACAAACAATGATGGTATGATCTCAGTTCACACGTCTCACTTCTTATTGTGATTAATACAAATCATCATAATCACGTTTGCTTCAGTTCAATCATAAATAAATACGCAACCATAAAAATACGAAAAGAATACGACCATTGATCCTCTCCACTACGTTTACCAGGATAACTTTATTAAAATAAAGATCTTTGTAAATATCTTGTAATTAATTCGTTAAAACAGTGCAACATTACATATACCCCAGGGAGGTGTTGAATTCATTATACGGTAAATTATAATTACACAGTAAAGGGAAGGTAAATTCAAGCATTATGTATAGCAAATAAACGGCGACCATTCCAGCAGTTGGGTCACGTCGCAACGGTGTGAATTATTCAACTTAAAGGTTGTCTAGATCTGATGGGGGCTTGGTGTACCCACGACCACAGGGGGATAGGACCAAGGGCGGATCCAGAACACAATTTTTTTTGGGGGGGGGCCAAAATTTTTTTGGTCCCCCCAAAAAGTGGGTCAAAAAATTACGGCGTGGGGTTCGAGGCCCGCTTAAGGGCCCCGAATTTTTTTTGGATTCTAGATGCTCTGTGGTGCGATCTGAGGCAATTTCTGACCACTTTAACCAATGTTTTTTTGAGGAAAAGATGGTGGTGAACTCATTGCCTGCCTTTATTGCGATGTCACATAAAACCCCCAAAATGGTTTCGTTTTTTTTTTTGGGGGGGGGGGGGCATGGCCCCCTTTGCCCCCCCCCGGATCCGCCCTTGGATAGGACCTGAGGAAAGCCTCACAATCAAAGCCTTTTCCCACTATCGTCTCCCCTACCCGTGTCAGTGAAATGAACACGAGTCTACCGTATAAGCGTGACTGGATCCCATCGAAAACGGGGAAGGCGAGGCGAACCGTTCACAGTTACAATGGTGTGTACACGGGTCGGCTGTACATAATACCCTGGTAGAACCTCTTGACCCTGGTCCCGACCTGAGTTTGATTATACGAGCATTGGTTGCTAGTGTGAAGGGGTTCCCGAAATAAATCTCCGTGTTGGACACGGGTTCTATACGGCGATAAAGAATGTGAAAAAAATTGAAAGGCCCAACTCCTGACCATGAAGCTGTTAGCGGGAGGGGGTGGGTGGGGTGGTGGGTGGTGGTTTATACCCAACTAGCAAAAAACACATCAGGACAACATCAACCAGGACTATAATATGCTTCCGTCCGTCAGGAACTCTACGCCTCAGCCTAGGACTCATCAGTGATAACATAACTAGATGACATTGTATATGCTCATGCATGCTTAACTTAAATTTCTTTACGAAGAAATTTAAACGACCCGTGTACTTTTGTATACAAAGAAGAGTTCCAAAGTGTTCCAATACCTTTCATGCAAATTAAATGAGAACAGCGATACCACATTGAATATGTTATTATAAATATAATGTAATAGTATACGACTGTGAAACTCATGAGGGCACATGTTTGCAATATCGGTTCGAACCCATTCTGGAATAATTTCCAGTTGAAATGATTGCAAAGAAAATAATGTAAACAAAAAATAATTAAACAAACAAATTGGTAAATAAATATGAACGGAAAAATTGATAAAATCAACCGTAAGACGATTTGTAGTCCAGTATAACGGAGGGGTATGGGTGTTGTTGACATCGGACAAGCTCTGTTCCTCAGGCTGTGAAAAGATTTCACACCGGTAAACTGGCAAGTGGAAGATATTTTTTGAGTACCCTCTTTTTTTGGCACAAGTGGCAGGAATGACATGCGTTGGTTTACTTTGTGTAATCCTAAGACCATCGTTAAAGGAACTCATCCGTTTTGCAAAGAGTTAATCAGAGATTTCAATCAAGCTACAGTTAAGGCCAAAAAAAAGTCTCCGGTTTCTGGTATGGAGCTTGCCCAAAAAGTGGTCCGGCGACGCGGCTTTTTTTTTTTTTACCTGTTTTTTTTGCTTCAAATGTCGGCTGATGACTGCAAATGGTGCCCGACTAAACTTAGTGCAAATATATGGGAGCTCAGAGAGGCCACATAAAGCTTATTCTCGACCATAACCCAATCTAAAAACACGTTAAAATTGTGCAGCAGCACGATTCCAGTCAAACCAGTGAGTTTGGCGGTTTTGAGACATCATCTTTCAATGAAAAAAAAACTTTTTCATTTTGCCGACGCGCATGGCTACGGCGACGCGCGCGCATACCAGAAACCGGAGACTTTTTTTTTTGGCCTAATGTAAGTAACACTTTTTCATAAATGAGACCACCAAGCTTCCTCGCTGGAAAATAATGTTATTACAGACGATCCAGATACAGTGATGGACAGTAAGGTTCACAAAGGGCAGGGGATCTTTTACCTAGGTCAGGTTTTAGATAGTGACCAAATTATTTCTTTCAGTAAATTTGCCCATCAACGTAGGTCGTATACCCTCGAGTTTTAGAAAACACATTATGTTAACGAAGGCAGAGAGGGTTCTGCAAACCACTTTCTGAACAGTATTACTCTCATTGAAAAGAACGAAAGCTTTACCTTTATCTTGTATTAATGTTAAAATTGTTGAGGATAGCGTGATTTATAATAACCTTAACGCCCCAAATGTCCGGAATTATTGGGAACATTTGTTCAGTACCGATACTTAACAGTCTGTGGGACAAAATTCTTGACGCAGATGATAATAATGTTTGGTTTATTAAAGTTTAAACACATATCCTCTCTACCAGGGATGGTTTAAAGACTTTTGGCATACTTGATGATACTTGTTCATTATGCAAAAATGATAGTGAAATTTTAGAACATCTTTTTATTAACTGTGTTAACCATGTTGATATCTGGCTTTTTGTAGAAAATATCGTTTGCAAGTACATGGAAGATTCTACCACTACAAATCACGAATTCTAGGAAATGGTATGAAGAACTTTTTATGCCTATTCCTCATTGGACGTCTTCACCGGGTCATATGGAAAATCAGGTGTAATTATATTTGTCGCAATGGTGGTTATTGTAATATTTTGATGGCTTACTGAAAGCTAACTTGAAAAACAATTATTCCTCTTGAAAAATCCAGACTAGAAAACAGCGTTTTCCTTTTAATTTACACCAGAAATTCAGGTTTCTGTACAATCCAAGACGATGAACTCACATGCTGCTTTTCATTATATCTTCCAAAGTCTTGTGTTTTTGGACCATGACTACTTGATATATTTACTTGTCATTTCCTGTCCCTTTTTGTTTCTTTTCGTTTACTCCTTTGGTTATTGGGTACAACACATTAGTTAAATGGCGCCTTTTCCTTTCTCCCTTGCTTATATGTTATATCTTCCTTTATATCATGTTATATTATATTTGAAAATAATGCACATTATTTTGTAATCTTTCGTTGTCACCACTGTAATTCTCATTATTTTGTAAAATGTTGTGTCTGTGATTTTTCGTTGTTAACATTCTGTCCTTAATTTGTAAATAATAGGTGTATGCAATGAAATAAACGGAGCTAAAGGCCCGTAGCTCTACTTTTGCGGAAAAACTACATTAATTAAAAATTAACTGCTCCAATAATGGATGTAATAATAGGGTAACAAATATTAATCAATATCTGTGTCAATATCAATATCTGTTTATCAACTTGATGTTGTTTTATTTTTATTTCACGAAGTGTACTCGTCATACTGTTTTGTGTTCAGCGATTAGCATTGATGTCATTGTACAAATGTTAAGACAAAAAAAGATCTTGATGTTTTTTTATAAACAAAGCTTATCGATTTTGTGGTCATCTATGTTCAGTGATATTGCTAATGCTTATACAATATTCTTATTCATTTGTTTATCCTGTGTTGATTATTATGATGTCGCCTGGTAGTTCCTGGTTCATAATGTCATCATGGTTGATATTCCTTGCCAAGAGCCTGTTCTATGGATGACATATAACACACAAATTAAATCACTACAACGTGCATTGTGAGGGTTGTCACGGTACAATCCCAGGGTGTAAGCCAAGGGCAACGCAATTAGTCCTTGCTCTGCGCATAGTTCAGATGTTGTGTTCTATACCATACATAAGTTAATGCAAGCAAATTCCTCATTTAACCGAAATTGTCCAATGTAACTGTTGGTCTATCGCAAACTTTGAATTTGCACAGCAGCAATTAACATACCTGCATCCTCTTTTAGCAATTTATTTTGACTTTTTGGTAAAGCACTCTGTGCATGTGGTGCTCTACGTTGAGTCACCGTTTTTCATAATTAACGAAGAATTACCTTGTCCACGTATACGCTGCCATTTAACCCAGTGCCAATACCCTGGTGTATCCTATGTGTGCACGTGTGCCGTGCTCAAGTTGAAGCATCTCTCATTATTCCTTGTATATTTCCAGGGGAAAATATGGATTGCTCTTTCCTTACTCACAATTAACCATAGCAATAAATGCACGAGCGCAAATACCATCTTTTCACGCGTTCAATTTGACGCGGACTTACAGCAGATACATTTTCCAGATTCTGGGTTGTATCTTGAATGGGTTGCAATGCAGACTACATTTTCATTTCACTCTTACATGTCTCTCGGCAACGAACGTTTTAGTTCAGTCTTGGGTGTGACCTATAAGTTTTACCCATTACTTGAATTGGAAACATACAATGTAAACCTGCCAACGACTACCCATTGTTGCAACCACTCGGTGGTTTGGCAGCTCAGGTAACACGCTTTCCTCAATCGCAGTTCAAGTACTTAGCTAGACCTTCGCTAGACCTGGGGGCATTAACCCTGCTCCACGGGGTACAACAGCACCTGCTCTCATGCTATCTGATAACTTTCCACTTCCCCACGGTAACCATACCCTATGAACTTCAACGCAATCTCGTAAACGGATAGTCTTCTGCAGCTACAGGCGCATTTTCTGTTCTGTTCCGACCTAAGTGCCATTTCGAGTTTACCACTTTGAGTCCTTTGTATTTTGAAGACCGAACCCTTACAGGAAGTCTTTTCTTTACACATTTTTGTCGGTGAATGACCGAACAAAGTTTTCAAATTTAAGTCACATCAAAACAATAGTTACAAATAAAGTTTAATATATAATTATGATACGTAATTGCCCAAAGAGTAATATTTTATTTGTATCTACATGGTGCTTTAGTTTTTTTTTTCATGATTTGTACCAGTTAAGAGGATAAGTTGAGCTTCCCTCTCCTGATGGATCTCTTCTTTTATTTTTTGATGTGTATTTTCAAATAGATACACACAATAAACAAACTCTCTGGAATATACTCCATAACGTATTTTCATACGGCGGAAATGAAATCAATATTCTTCAGCGGTGAAAAAAAACTGTCCATTTCTTCCATTCACTTCTGCACGTGTGTAAAAATAAATAACCACGACAGCACTACCCAGTGTCAAAATTATAGATAACAAATCATAATAATTTGAAGTCGTCTTGAATATGTACTTACGTGAACCTTTTGTAAATCAATTTTACGGGTTTGTGAATAGCAGGAGGACAGTGGTGCGGGTTATACCTGTGACGTCACGTATTCATTTGAATAGCGTAAGGGAATTAGCGAAGTGGCGTGAATATTTTATGTTGGCGCGCTCCCTCACGGCAGCTGGCTGAAGTTCTCTCGTCAAACGACGGTGTGTATAAAACGGAGGAGAGACAAGGACTTAAAGTCAGTTATCTCACCCGATCACATCCAAGCGTTAGGCGACCCAATTTGCTGCCGTTGTACACTTTCCCATCTTTAGCGGGAACTCCAAAATAAGAGGATACCCTTTGTAGGAGGAAAAAGCTCGACCGTCGCTTGAAAGACACATCATGGCCACTTGGAGGTTGACGGTAATATCGACAATAGCAGTTGTTTTAGCAGGTAAGTTGTTTGTATTCTGATCTTTAGTGTTTATAGTGGGACTTATTATAAACCGTTTCTACATGAAATCTAAGGATAGTGACTTTTGTAAAAACAAATATGCATATCAAAATCCCACACTTTCAGATTACAATAAACGGATATATTTTTTCCGTAAAAAAACATCAAAAGTAAAATGTTCCCTTTTATATTGCGGTGTTGTGTTTTTTGTGTTCCAGTATAGCTTTTTGATATCGTGAGGTTGTGCATTTCGAAATTGGACTTTATACATATTGCGATTAAATGACAAAATATCGAATTAAGTACAGGGACTTATTTTTCATAATCTATAAAAGGAATTACAAAGACCCTTACCTTTAACCACAGCAACACACGCATCGATCAATTGTGGTAACTAACAAAATACCAGTTTGCCCTCACGAATACTCTGTGACCAACTACAGTAACACCACGAGCCACTGCATAACTGGAACCACGCTTATGAATTCTCGTTACATCTTTTAACCCCATTTTTATCCCCCACCAAAAAATAATAAAACACGAAAGGAAACTGACTGCTCAGTTTCCCCTCGTAGTTTATTTTTGAGAATATTTGTAATAAAAAAGACCCTTCCTCTTTGAGTAATCCCTGTTTGCTATTTCCCGGTTTCGCAGCGTTGCTAATGTTGCTAGCATCGTGACTTTGGGTGTGATCCCTGGCTACATGGCATATACGGGTTTATGGCGTTTGACTATTATGTAGCGCGTCTTGAACAAAGGCATCAACGGCTGGATAGCTCAGTCGGTAGAACGCCACAACGGCAATCCGAAGGTCGCAGGTTCAAACCCCACTCAAGTAAATTTCTTTGTTCAACTCTAATTATTTACATGCTTGCGAAATATTGACATGTCGTACACAATTTAAAGGCATAATAAAGTGAATTTGCTGGTGAATATATATATAATTGACTTAGAAATACGATTGGAGTCAGCTGCTGATTCACCGTATGGGTCAAATCAAAAAGGTTATTATGGTAAAACAACAATCTAATGCTATGACAACCAGGATATATGGACGGGACAACATCGCACCCAATTTCCTTTTGCATAGTTCACAACAAAGTGTTTTGAGATTAAGACGGTGTTGGATCAAAATAGTTTGATTGTATTTAATTTCCGGGCCGAAACGATGGGCTACTTAAACTAATAACCAAATGCATTATAATTTCTTCAATCAATACAAAATATACAATAACATGCAGCGATAAAACCTGCAGACCTACTACGAGGGGTAATACCTAGCATGTCATTCTTTACAACAGATAGCAAATATGAACGAGAATAACTCAAATATGAAATATCACCAGATCTTTGTCACAAACATCCAAACAGACTCTGAATATACAAGTACCTTAATTATGAAACCTCCACCTTTAAATGGTAACATGTAAACGCGCACGATAATAACAAAACCACAAAATAAAAATATTTTATATAATTTGAAAAAAGGAAGAGATTGTGAGTCATTTTGCTTATTCCATTCCGTTTTTATAATGTGTAACTTCGCTTTTCTGTTCCTCTATTTGCCTTTTACATCTTGTCTTGTTTTCGTTTTTGACCATCGTTGAATGTTAATATGCTTAGCAAATGTTGCGGTCGCTCAAGCCAAACTCTATCACACTTCTGCACCTGTCGTTTCGCATTGCGGAATTTGGTCTAATTAATTCGGGGATCTTCATGAGTCATGGCAACAATTGTGCTCCGTTGAAACGATTGTTTGTTTCAGACGAACGTATACCATGCAGATTGACATTTTGCAAGATTGTTTGCTTTGTCTTCAGTGTCCGTGAAGACATAGCGCAGACAGATTTTCTCAGATGAATGTGTTAACATCAAGCCATGTTGCATCTTTTTCCATATCGGAGGTCAAGTCTGTTGGGGTTTGAATATATATCAGGCAATTTGGGAGGGGGTTGGTAATGAATTCATATAATCATCAATAAACTGATAGTTATAAGTATAACTGTTGAGTTTTTTAAAAAATAATTCAGACGAGTTCATTTTGTGAAGGATGTCTTGTCAAAAATACCAAACGAAATTGCTTAAATATGTCTCATTCATTCTTAGATAGAATTCTTTGCCGGACTGTTCAAACGTTCACACAGCAGGGCTAATTGGTATAAAAATACTTAAGTGTGCATTAAAATTTAACGAATGACATTAGATATTTACATGCGCGCGTCATCCTCCTGCACATCATGATACAGACGTAATGTGTTCGCCAACATCATTTGGACGCACGATGTTAAATTAAGAACATGACTTTTTTCCTGCTTTTAAAAAGTATCCGTCTATGGTTTGCGTATTATGTTTGTAATTTACATTTAGCAATATAAAACAACAGTTTGAGCTATTAAAGACGCCTGGTCTAGTGCAGAGTGATAAGGCTTCACGTGAAGACATTGCTGTTCCGTCATCGGCGCCGTCTATGAAAAAAACTATTTTTGTATACTCCTATCTCCCTCTAGCTGCCAATTACCTTACAAAACGCAGTTTCCTGCAATTTTTTGAAAGAAGGAATCTTTTTTCTTAATTGAAGCGTCCGAATATTTAGCAAATTTTCATTCGCGTCATTGATGTGTTTTTGGTTATTAAATAGGAAACGTTAGTGTCCAATTTTAATACTTTCCGATTCTTTTGGGCCCCGCACAAAGGTGCTTTAATAAACCTTGGGAAATTCAGTGTTGGAACCGCAATTGCTTCTGACATGAAGCTTCTGGTTGTTCATGAATGTCGCTAAATAGCCTCCCCATATCTCAATGACGGTTGAATAGAAAAGTATAAAAGTCTCAAATGATTTAATTTTTTTAAAAGAGAATTTCATGGCAAAGGATCTGGTCTTTTCGGAGCACAGTGATTAGGGTCAAACGATTTTTGAAACCTTTATTTCAAATTTCTTTACCAAAAAAATAAATAAAACGAAAGGCACAGAAAGGCATTATCTTCCCTTGAATATGTCGCATCCAGTGGTGTTTTTCAATATCGTTCATCGTCATTACAATAAGAGAGTCAATCGTTTTATTTCAATTTGTTACCTCGTGCAGAACATAATCATTTGTGGTTGCCCAAGTGTAGCAAAGTCGGTAAAATCATTATGTGCGTGATGTAGGCTTACAGTACGTGTATATAGTCTATGAGGGATTACTTGCGTTGTCATCTGCCTAGCTAATATGGGGCGGGTACAACACGATTCATACTTCATCCTTCTTTTCTTATCAAAAGCCTTAACTACTATACGAGCATGGTCTGTTCATAACCATAAGTGTTTATTGGTAGTAGATCCATAAACAGTTGCTTAAAGTTCTTGAAGACAATGGGGACGAATTCGTCATTCATGTAGAAATTTGTGTAATGTTTTGGATGGCCTTGTGGATAAAACTTCGCGATTTTTTATTTTTAATATATTAAGTCATCCCTCTTAATATCAACAACAAACTAGATAATGTTGTGATAAACATGTGAGCTTAAAAGGTAAAAAAAGGAAGCCCCGTTTTGTCCAACGGCAATTGTCAATATTTCCCCCTTTTTATGAGGTGGATATGGCCTCTTCGGTGTTTCATCGTAAATATTGCAAAACCTTCTTGGCAATTAACGAGATTATGAAACGAAACTCTCATCGTAGACAATTATAAATGACAAAATTATTGCTTCCGTATTTTATGCGTGTTTTTTTTTAGCAGTTTGGATGAAGAGTTGAATGACCTTAATTACAGCATTAAGAGGCGTAAACCATTCGCAGTCGTATGAAAACGAAATACATAACGAAGTACATTCTTAATTTTAGATGGCGATGCTGATTCAAAACGGCGCAAGGTGTGAATCCAACCATTCAGAAAATTAAGAACGGAGAAGGCAATCCTGTCATCTCAGGACTTCTTCAAATGTAAGCACGGCCAGCCCGTTATCTGAACCAATAACAGAGATGACACCTTGCCAAATGAGCACCGTAATCCCATTCACATACGGGCTTGTTCAATCCGTTTTGACGCGCTGCACTCATCCCCGATAATTGGAACGAAACAGGATGGTTAGAATTTCCCTGCGTCAGATCTCAAATCCAATTGGTTCATAATTAACTCCACGCAGGCTACATCCCATTTCTTCCAATCCGTAAACTGAATGGGGAAAAAGAAAGATAAAGAGTTTCACACTCCAATAGCCGTGTCAGAACCTCTTCCTAGACTGAGCATAAAGGATTGAGTAGACCATGTAGAATGATTCGATCAAATTATTATAATATGTATAGGGACCAAGTCTCTGAAAGTGCCATTTTCTTTTCGCTTTAAGAAAAGGTGACATGTACTTTTTGAGTTGTGTTTTAATACTGAAGTTTTAAGGATGAGATAACAACACTCCATGCATCAATGTTTTGTAAGGAAACACACAGTGACAGATGTTGAATGCGAGTAAAATTATACGACAGATTTGAATTGCGCGTTTACAATTCCAGGGTGTAACTGAACTAGATTAACTTTGGTCGGTCGCCTCAGCAATGCACCACTCTAGGCTGTCAGTTGATAAAACAATTCAGTGCGCTGATGCTGGCTTTGTTTTGCACCGAGCTCTGACCGCTCTGTGTCGGTCTAGCTATTCTAGCTCAATAGTACGTCTCTCACAAAGAGCTCATGATTTGGCATTAAATCAACACAATTGTTTGAATTTGGTCCGCGAATATGTGGCGTCATTGGAATGGGTTGTTCGCGACTTCCTATGTGAATGTATGCTATGTCTGTGCTTGCGAAGTCCTTTCGCTCGTACCCCCCGCCCTGCAAACAGGACGCTGGGATACTCTGATGAGCTTCACAGAATCTTGTGAAGAAAGTGGCCTATGTCCTATGTACAAAGAATCTGGCTGCAGCTGTTCAAGACCGCAGTTAGACAATGTGCGCAAATGCTATCCGAAAACTTCCCATGGAAATACACACCTTCCATATCTGTTGTGATTTCTGTTTCATTGTGGACCATGTGGACAAAATTTTGAGCGTCGCATAATGCAATCCGACCGTTCGTGATTCGAAACGGAGCCTGAGCAAGTGACGGGAATTGTAAATTTTCAACACAGATAAGTTTTACAGAATTTCCTACATTATTACGCTTTTCAACGAAAAAAAAAACCCTCTCTAAACTGGAATAAAAGAGTAATGAATCAGTCTTAACGGCCGTTTCAAACCTTGCAGAGTCATGACCGTGATGGCGCGCAGGTCACAGGTCTCGCAAAATCCAACAAATCAGAGCGTGAATTCATCAGAGTATCCCAAAGCCCTGTTTGCGGGGGGGGGGGGGGGGGGGGTACGAGCGAAGCGAAGTCCTAAGCGTCCCCGTTGTTAAACAAAATTAATCCGATTACGTACTTAGACGCTATAATAGAGCAGTGAATTCATGCGCCCCAAAACATGGCCTTTTGAATGTTGTGTTTCTCGGAAAATATGCTCAGTATGATTGAAATGTTAAATTATAACGGAAGAAGAAATTCTAAACTTCATGTCAGTGAAAAAATCGCCGTCATCGATGCCGAAACGTCAATACTGGTACTGGTAAAGCTGATCTTAAATTGGGAAGACATCGTTCGAAAACGTCCCCAAATCTATGTATTTATCTCAATTTCTAGGAATCTCCTCAAGTTGTTTTTCACGAGTAGTTGAACACTTATATCATCAATATATATATATATATATATCCGAATTTTAGCTTAATCTATTGCTGCAAACGCTTGTGTTACACCTCGAACTATCTCTAAGCAAAATTTGACGAGGATATTTATTCCGACCAATCTCACGTGCATGGTTTTTCAGGTTGGCTTGCATGCTTGGCCGATTTGGGGGCAACAATGACGAAGCGCATATTAGTATATCCATTCAGCCATATGGTTACGAAGGGCGATTTCTGAAGGTTACGTAACACTTTATTTTGAATGAAACTACATGTACACAGACATGGTCACGTTAGCGGGTGAAATGTTTGAAAATTAATTTCTCCAGTTTGGAAGACCGTATCTTCATGCAACTTTCAGGATTTATTTCTCCTATAATGATCCAAGTATGTGCTAAAAGTCGTTGTGATATGTTCATTACTTTTCGTTGACATTGGAAAAATAGGCCTCGCTACGTGCAATTTTGAGAAATTGTAACACTGACATGCCCAATATCTATCAATCTTTTCAAACCTCACGAATATTAATGAGGTTCCTATCCAGTACGGTGTGGAGTAAACAATTGGATAAAAGCCTCCTTCACGAGTTGTTAATTAACAAATATCACCCTTTTTGCCGGTTTCCATAGGTCGAGTGACACTAACGAATATGCTAAAATGCCCGTCATCATTGCAACGCGTGCTGGGCCGAAATCGGGCGTAGCGCCCACGGCGCTTTGCTGAACAATGCACATGGGTTGGGTTGTCAAGTAATTTTTTTTTATCCTCTTCGAAAAGTTTTCCATGGAGATGGTTCACGTTGTAACACTAGCGTCCGCAACAACAGATTAAGCTGAAATTCGGAATATACTTAGATGATATAAGTGTCCAACTACTCGTGAAATAACAACCGGGATAAATTCCTAGAAATTGGGATAAATACATACATTTGGGGAAGTTTTCGAACGATTTCTTCCAGATTTGAAGGTCAGCTGTGACAGTAACCAGTATTGAGGTTTCGGCATCGATGACGGCGATTTTTTTCACTGACATGAAGTTTAGAATGTCTTCTTGTTAGAATGTAACATTTCAATCATACCGAGCATATTTTCTGAGAAACACAACGTTCAAAATGCCATGTTTTTGGGGGTGCATGAATTTCACTGCTCCGTTATAGCGTCTAAGTACGTAATCGGATTAGCTTTGCCTAACAACTGCGACGCTTTGCAGTTAGCAACCATATGGCTGCGTTAGCGTAACTCGGCGTGACTTCGCGTGGGTCTCGGTATCGACCGATGGAAGCCGCCAAAAAGGGTGATATTTATAAATTAAAAACTCGTGAAGGAGGCTATTCTGCAAAGGTTTACTGCACACCATAATGGATAGGAGCCTTATTAATATTTGAGAGGCCTGGAAAGATTGACAGATATTGCAAACACCAGTGTTACTACTTTTAAAAATACACGTAACCAGGCCTATTTTTCCAATTTCAACGGAAAGTACTGAACATATCATAACGATTTTTAGCACACAGTTGGATCATTATAAGGGAAACAAACCCTGAAAGTTGCATGAAGGTACGGTCTTCCAAACGGGAGTAATTGATTTTCAAAGATTTCGCCCGCGATCGTGTACATGTTGTTTCATTCAAAATAAAGTATTACGTGACCTTTAGAAATCGGCCTTGGCAACCACACGTTTTAGGCCAAAAAAAATAAAAATATTCGGTCTCTGGTCAGACCAAAGTTCCGGAATTGACGCGGCCACGCGGCTTTTTTTTTTTTTTGGCTTTTTTTCTTTTTTTCTTCAAGCTTGGATTGTACAGACAAGGTGGGTACTATTTTGCTTTTTTGGTGTCCTCATGTACATTGGTGTCCTCCATAATTTGCCTTGGTGCTTTCGATCATTTGCCTTGGTGCAATTTCCCATTCCTTGGTGCTCTTTGGTAAAAAAAATTGAGGAGGTGCGGAAATAGAGGGCGCTGTTGGAGCTACCGCGGAACATTTTGGAAAAAAAAAAGATCGACGCGCATGATTAAAATCGGCGCGCGCGCTGACCAGAGACCGACTTATTTTTTTTTTTGGCCTTATGTCGAAAACTCTGGCCGCAGTTCGTATATATATGCTGCAGATCCAGGGTTGGCGATTGTTTTGATTTAAAAAAAAAATAAAAAATTCGGATTTATTTGATTTAAATCAGATATTTTTGATTTAAATCAGATTTTTTTTTATTCTTTCAACTTTTAAAATATTGATATGCCTAAACATGTGTCTAAATCTCCCAATGCACCCTTACACCCATCACTAAGGAGTTTACAGGTTCCTATAATACGCATCATCCACAAAACTCAATAAATTGATAAATTATTTAAAAAAAAAATTGTATTGAATCAGTGATTTAAAAAAAATCACTTGATTTCTTCTACTTGTAGTCTACATCATTGGTTCAATGGTACATAAATACTGAAGACACTTTAAAGGTGCATTGCTTGATTGATACAGCTGAGATACGTTGTGTGTGGATATGAATGAAAACTTGATTTATGGTACCTGTACATGGTACAAAAAAAATATGACAGTTCCCCATGGGCATGTTGATTTCATAAAAATGCTTCTTATTTCAAAACCGGCGGCACTGATCCTTGTGTGACTTATAGTGTTTGATTGATAGTCCAAGGTGGCGAACAGAATTCGGGCCTTGCACCTTAAAAAGGTTTTATATAAATCTCAATATAAATTTGTAGGGAGAAAAGTTAGGAATAAGACTATCGATTCGGACTTTTAATACACCTTTTGATGATTCATGTAAGCCTACACCAGTGCAGTTGATTCACAATATTACTGTAAATGGATCAAGGAATGATTAAAGCAAACGTGAGTGTGCTCTTTTTAAAATTAAAAACTTTGAAGAAAGCCTTTTAAACTCAGATCTTAATCAAAACAACGATTTTGTGTCATTATGCAAAACCTAAAATGAGTCAATGGTGATGAAGTAGGGGTGTTTGAATGTGTTAACATTATCTTACACTTTGTAATTAAGTGGAACCAGTTGATTTAAATGAATAAAATGACCCTCAATCAATTGATTTTGCCAAAAATAAGATTTTTACTAAAAAGTCATTTAAATCAGTGATTTTTATAAACAAAATCATTTGATTAAAATTTGATTTAAATCAGTGATTTAAATCAACGTGATTTAAATCAGCCAACCTTGTGCAGATCTGGCTATTATTTCCTTTCCGACATTATTCAGTCAGCCCTTTAGCAATCCTTAGTTGAGCGTTTGTCTGGTTCTGTCTAAGTAGGCCTCCGTAGTCTTCGTTCGCCTTCACCTCTCGTTTGTCTAATAGTTGGATTTTTGTCTTCCCTCTATTGGAGTTTCCTTTTTCAGTTTGTTTTTGTGTTATTTCTTTTCCATAGATCGGCTATGGAAAACTTTGGCTACGGAACTTTAAATAAAGAAAACTTTAAATGTTGGTGAATTTTCAGCGGGACGACCCGTTGGAAACTACGATTTTCGGCTGAGTATATGGCTTAAAAAATGGCACGAAATTTCCATAACTGTCAACTTAGCTCAAGGGGTTATTTTATGGATCCTGATTTGTTTTAGAATCGGAAGGAAATAAACTGCAGCGTGGTACGCAATGATCTTTACGAAAGACCTTGGGCAGTCATTTATTTCCCCAGCCTTTTGTGTAAATTTAATTACCATTATTCGGTTTGTTGGTGATGACAGTGCTGCAGGCATTTAAATGCAAGCATGATTTGTACTTACGAAGTTCCATCACAATTCCAAATGATTCTTGCACGCGCTATTGTCTGTGCACTGTGAGAATAGAAAAGCATATGTCCACCTTTCCTTTTAATGTGTTCGGAAAGCAACAAAAGGGGGATCTTCTACATCACATAACTTACGGTACTGAATGAGAATGACCATGACATTTGCCATACCATGCCACATTTGTATGTAGTGACGTGTCTGTATGGACTTATTGACTGCCATTCTGCTTGTAGTAATATAACAGTAAACACTCGCCACCTTGACCATGTGATATTCAGCCAACAGTATGCCAGAACTCTTGCCCTCAAGAACTCCATCACCCATTCATTTCCACGCATCTGGAGCTACCTTCCATCTCATATTAGAGACTCGGTTACACGTGACTCTTTAAGTTCATTCACCAGAAGTCTGCCTGATAACTTTTCTATAGTGCCCATCTGATATGTATATTATGTGTATATCTCTAGTCCCACTTGTGTGTGTGTTTTTTTCAGCAGCATTTCATTTGTATGTTTTTGGGGGTGTTTGTTTGTTGGGTTGTTTTTGGTTCTATTACAGTTTGTTTGTTTGTTTTGTTTTGTTGGGCTGTCGGGGTTGTTGGGCTGTTTGTTTGTTTGTTGGGGTGGTGGGGTGTTTGTTTATTTGTTTTTTGTTGTGTTTTGTTTTGTTTTGTTTGTTTGTTTGTTTTTCTTTTTTTTTTAAATGTTTTCTTTGTTGGGTTGTTTGAGTATTCGTTTGTTTGTGCTGTTGCGGGGATGTGTTTTTGTTTATTTTTTTGGTTGGCTTGTTGGGGGCATTTGTGGGGTTATTGGGGCGTGGGGGTGATCGGGTGCTTGTTTGCTCGTTGGGTTTTTGTTTGTTTTTGGGGGGGGTATTGTTTGTTTGCTCATTTCCTGTTTATTTGTTGGGCAGTTTGTATAGTTGTCTTTGTTAGTTTTTGTTTCTTTGTTTGTTGACATGCTCAGTTATTCGTGTGATATCCTTCTTTCATTGGGTTTATGTATTTCAATTTCGTTGCTTGATATTTTGGTCTGTGTAACTGTGTTGTTGATATATAGGATTATACTACATTTGCTTGCCATTTTGTTCCAACTAAATTTTTGTTTTGTTTTTCTTTTTGTTCATTTACTTTTCATTTATATATTTATATTTATATTGTATACATTTTGTTAAAGATCTATTTAATTTTTGTGTAGACATTTCGAGCATGGGTAGGCAGGCCTTAGGGCTACAGTGTTTAAGTACACTTTTGTTTACCCTGGTCGGTTTGGAATGTTATATTGTCCTTGTTTTCTGTCCCTCTATCTCTTCTCCCCTGTCAAACTGTCCACCCTCCCTTACCTCCCCCCGACCCATTCCTTCTCGCATCCTTCAGTCTTGTCTGGTCATGTTTACTTTATGATATATATTTGCTTTGTCATTGTACTGTTGGTCTTTTGTTGGCCGAATAAATAATAACTAGAGGTTCGTGTTTGTTGTTACAAACGCAGAGTGGTCGGGCAGACATTTTTTCTTCAATAAACACTGCCGTGTTAAGTTATGAATATTTTTATGTAAGAACAAAGGATCACGAAATTAAATCCTAAATTAAATAATGACGTCATTATTCAAAAACGGGAAGTGAATACTGATTTAGTTCGGAGTGGATAAATGTTCATTGTGAACTTTAATGACGTAAGAAAGTATGGAAAATATACGTGTATTTATTCATAACAACTAACTTCCGGTCTGATGACGTCACAGTATTTGGCAGCAAAAAGTGAACATTGTAATGGATATCGTAACTTGGGCTACGAAGATATACGATGAATCGGATTTTAGAACTTATGGTCGTTTTCAAATTCTCACAGAAGTACCTTCCGGTCTGATGACGTCATGAATTTGAAACCTTGCCAAGTTATTTTTGGTTAATCAAAGAATATCAAGGAGCGATTTGGTAAAATTTGAACGGATGGTTTTCAAATTAGAAAGAGCAAACACTGTATTATGTGCCGTAGGGGGCGCCCTTTCGAAAGATGACGTCATCACACTTTTTTTTGTCTGGCATTCCTCACTAAACACTATCATAATTTATATGTGTGTAGTAAAATGCTTCCGCTTTTGAATTACATTCGGTTTTCATTGCACTTCCGGTAATACCGGAAGTAAAGGTTTAGCGGTTTTGTGTCCGGGAACAAGAAATGTTCTCACGGCATAGTCTACAACCTCACGAAAAAAAACCGAACACGATACTCTATTTAGTTCAAAAGATAAAGCGCAAACTATTTTTTCAAACTTTGCCCTGGAATCGCTTGTAATTTAATCCCTGATGACGTCATGGTGACGTAACAAACTTTATAACATCTTCGTAGCATGGTTCAAGTTCATATTAGGTTTCTGGGTCATACCGTAAACCGTTTGGAAGAAATTCTGCTTTGTTTTGATTTCAGGCTGAAGTCTTCATTTTAAATTCACCTAACTTTGACCTTCCGGTAGACCCGGAAGTAAAGGTCGAGCGAGTTTACGTACACGACAAAAAATGTTAATCAATTCATGGTCTATCCGATTACGGAATACAAACATCATTGATTATTTTGTTCAAGAGTTATAGGTGAAAGTAATTGATCACTTTTTCAGCTGAAATCCCTTGTAATTTGACACCCGATGACGTCATCATGACGCCAGAGTAATATGCACCACTTGGGATGAGGGTCGATATATATTGAAATTTACAAGTTCATATCATGAACTGTTTAGGAGAAAAGCCCCGGAGAAGTATTGTCCGGAAAAAAGAAAGATTTATCAGAACAAAAACAGAGAGTGGTCGGGTTGTGCCCGACCACTCAATAATAATAATAATATCCTTGGACAGATATCGGCCAGGGACTATTGCAGTGATATGTGTTTTTTTTCCGAATGGTTTGCCGGTATATGTCACCTCAGCTCTGGTCGTCGTGTTTTCTGTATTGCATTGTAACTTTGTTCTTCTTTTTGATGTTGTTGTTTCTTCGTCAAAATTCGGTCTGTTTTCAAATATCAGTGACTCGAAATGACTCGAGCACAAATTTGACTCGACTCGACTCGACCACACACTGTGACTCGACTCGACTCGACCTTCTTGACCTAATGACTCGACTCAACCGGAGTCACTTCCTTACAATGACTCGACTCGACTCGAGTCACACAATTCAGTGACTGTTACAACTCTGGATATCAGTAAATATCATACAATATAAACATCACGAGGTCATTTTATTTAACCTACTTTTTGATGTTCAGTTTCATGACGAGCAAAACAAGTCCGATACCATACCTTATTTTCCTCAACTGGCACTTATTTTTTTACTATATTCTAACTTTACAAATGAACCACAAAGGGAAACTGACCAGGTGAATTATAACAATTTTATAAAGTTGAACAAAGAAATTGAATTGAGCGGGGTTCGAACCTGCGACCTCCGGATTGCCGTTCTGGTACTGTACCAACTGAGCTATCCTGCCCTATGTTGTCAGTTCCCCAATTCGTCAAGGTTACACTTATTAAACTTATATTCTAATTAAATATTATCATAATAAAAACGTTGCAATCTATTTTTTTTTTAAATGAATAACAGATTATCTTGATGACATCAACGTTGTTAATCGTTTTTGTTAGTTTGTTTTCCTTATGGGGCATTCATTGAGTTTAGAACAATAAACAAGGGCGGATCCAGGGGGGCCAACGGAGGCCATGCCCCCTCCCCCCCCCCCAACAAAAAGTGACATCGCAATAAAGGCAGGCACTGCGTACACCACGATCTTTTCCTCAAAAAATTTGGTTAAAGTGGTCAGTTTTTTTTTCAGGGCCCTTAATCGGGCCCCGAAACCCACGCAGTAATATTTTGAACCAACTATTTTGGGGGGCCAATTTTTTTGCCCCCCCGGCCCCCCAAAAGTTGTGTTGTGGATCCGCCCTTGACAATAAAAGGCTATTTTTTTCCAGCCCAATTTCTGAAAGAGGTGGGGGGGGGGGCCGCGGGGGGGGGGGGGTGCTCAATCACCAATCGTACATTTGGTGGCACACTAAACCTTTGCAATCTCTTTTGAAGAAATTTCACAACAGGCACTTATTAACTTTATATCGTCAACGACAATCCAGGACGCAAAGACACGGGAATATTTTTTTAGACAAACGCCAAAATACTAATTGCAGTTCCGTTTTATTCTTATGTTATATTTCGCTAAGCTCTGGGATTTACATCGTGAGCTGTTCAAATGTGCATTCATTCGTTTTTGCTTTTCGTTTGCTGTTTATGACTTCTGAAAAAAGTAACTCGTTGATTGCTTTGTCTTTGAACAAATTTGCTCTTGATGAAGGTTTATGTTGATCCCATTACCCACGGGTAGAGCAAATTTGTTCATAGACAAAGCAATCAACGAGTTACTTTTTTCAGAAGTCATAAACAGCAAACGAAAAGCAAAAACAAATGAATGCACATTTGAACAGCTCACGATGTAATATGTATACCTTTAAAAGAACCCAACCGTAATCCAATGATATATACCGCAACGAAGACATGCGCTTTCAGCCGGCTTTGTTTGAGGTTATTATCCGCCAGTTAAGATGGCCCCATGGAGATGTGCTTCTCATTTTGCATATTGTTGAGCCCAGCCTAAAGCGGGTTCTGGCAATTACTCGCATTGATAATGCACATAGTTTCACGTACGCTAACAGCTTTAAGATCGCTCGTCACAGAGTATTTGGTTTGATTTATTGTGTACCATGTTTTAAAGTCAAGTGAGGTTGGGTTCATATCACGAGTTGTACTTGTTAAAGTTCGCAAGGATAACATTTGTAAAAGGAATGCCTACAAAAGCGCCAATATTATATTAATCTTATATTAAACTTATGTAGGAGTGGTGTCATTTTTTTAATGTGAATTTCTTGCAGTAACGTGGCATACATTGCCGCATTATGTATCCGACATTGGCAAATCACTTCAAATTATCTTGAGAAGTATTTGTTTCCCAATGCGCTGATTTGGATCTCCTATCTGTTTGAAACGTTTATAAAGCTAGTGAATTCTTACTGGAATGACCACTTACATGCATTTATTTGAGTACGTATTGCAATGATATGCATTAATTTCCGTGATGTGCATTTCTTCAACGAAAAGAAATGGTATATTGATATATTTATTGATCTGCAAAATAGTGCAACTCCAACAAATCAAACAACACAGACGGTACAAACTTTCACTAAAACACAGTTAAGCATTGAAGTAAACAACGGTTTAAATTTCGAATCTAGTCAACAACATTGCACAAACCTATGAATACAGCAAGATTGTTGAACTTTTCAGTGAGTGTTTTATTCAACGATTCTATTCCTGTAGGCTTAGCAAGGAGTCTTTTAACTTAATATTACCTATGCCCCATGGATTAGCTCGAAGATGTTTATGGTTTCTCTAAACCTCAGGGATGAGTAAAAGGATTATTCAATGATCCTACTTTGAAGAATTCAACTACAATAACAGATTTTCCACAGGAGAACTACATGGCCCGTGTGTTGACACAGCAAAGGTTTATTTAAGTTTGATATAAACAAGGGGGTTGTCATGAGGGGTGGATGTATGTGGGGAGATGTGGTTCCCCGCGAGAGGGGTTCTCAAAGCGGGCAAGAGGAAGGATTCCGACGGTATTTCATTTTGAGGGCCTCCGGGAATGTTCCGCGTGTCTTTTCACTGCGGCACGTGCACGCTCTCAGCTCGCCGAAGTATAGCAAACGCTCAGCTCAAGCAAGATATTTTCTGAGAGATGTTTCAGTACAAAGAACAAGACGCTCCATTAACACACTGTTCAACCTTCGTTACAGTTTCAAATTGACCTAATGATGAAGCAGTCAAATTCACCAAAATCATCAATATTTATGGTATTGAATGTTACAGTAGTGGTTTCTACTTTAGCAATTTTTCTGTAAGATTTTTACTTATGCTAATTTCGTTAAAAGGTGATATTAAATTTCAAGACCATTTACAGTTCAGACCTTTGAATTAAACATAACACAATTTAAATCAAATAGTTAGCGGGCCTGACTTTTCAATCCGTGCAGGATTGTTCTCAGTGAAAAATAGCTTTATCAATCCATTATTCAAACACTATTACTCCGGTAAGTGCTCTCATCTACAATTAACTAATTGTAGCATTATGACAAAAATATGTGTGGTTTAAGTTTATACGTTTATTAATAACATGATAAAGATTCAATTGTTTTTCTTATACATTTTTTTTGTCAAGGGTTATTGGCTAATGCATCAATTGGTGTATCATAGATTGGAAATAGTCCAATTTATTTAAACAGCACTTTGCATCAAATATGAAAGATTTAATAATAATAAAAATAATAATAATAATGATAATAATAGTGGGTATTTATATCGCGCACGTATCTACCATGACTGGTGCTCAAGGCGTTACATCATTATTACCCCTGCTCATTGGGCCCATGAAACAAACATTCCAAATACCATCTCAGCTCCCTGGGGAGTATACAGCTCGATGCTGCCTGATTGATTTGATTTGATTCGGAATGAACGATGATTCTTTCACGGTGGACAGGCTACAAGGGCGGATCGGGGGGGGGGGGGGCAAAGGGGGCCATGGCCCCCCCCCCAAAAAAAAACGAAACCAATTTTTTTTTTTTGTATGTGACATCGCAATAAAGGCAGGCAATGAGTACACCACCATCTTTTCCTAAAAAAAAACATTGGTTAAAGTGGTCAGAAATTGCCTCAGATCGCACCACAGAGCATCTAGAATCCAAATAATTTTCGGGGCCCTTAAGCGGGCCCCGAACCCCACGCCGTAATTTTTTTGACCCACATTTTTGGGGGACCAAATTTTTTTTTGGCCCCCCAAAAATTGTGTTCTGGATCCGCCCTTGACAGGCTATAAGCTATCCATAAGATGTAATTAGCGTCGGGGTGATGTAAATTCAATGTTGAGATTTGCCCTTCACAAACGTATTTTTATAAAAAAAACTCTGTGTACTCAGTGTTGTCCCTGGTTCGAATCGGATATACGTGCAATATCAGAATCGAATTTTTCTCACAACTCGGGACAGCACTGAATATTTACAGTGGTCATTAAAATACGTGAGCTGGTTGTCAATAAATCCCCTCATCTCTGTTCTTCATATTAAACCGCCATCTGTCTAATGAATGGATGTTCACGTATTTGATAAGACAGATGTGATTTATGTAACATTATATGTTTATTGATAAAAAAAATCAAAACTTACAGAAAATACATAATAGAAGGTATACACGTGAGGGGAAAATATTACAGTGTTTGCTGCTTTCTTAATTTTCATGTAAACAAGATTCAGAAAAAAATTGGACTGGATTAAAATAAGTCTTGACAATCCTGAATCGTATTTTAAAGGCTTCGGTCACAGAAAATCCACAAAATGTTTTACATTCACACAAGAAAGTTGAAAACTCCCGTCCTACATCTGACGCGGCAGCACGGTGTTTTGACTCGTATATACGTATTTCCAGCGGTGAATAAGCCGTAGAATAATGAGCCAAACTGTCAACATAAGACTGGAGCCGAGAAAAGTCAACAAAAACACAACATAAAAAAACAAATTAATAAATGAATAAATAAGGCATTTAGGTCTACGTATAAGTGACAAGTAATATTGTTGAGTGGTCGGGCACAACCCGACCACTGTCTAGAATTGTTCTCATAAATCTTCTTTGTTTGGTTCTTTTTTTTCCGGACAATACTTCTCCGCGGGTTTTCTCCTAAACGGTTCATGATATGAACTTGTAACTTTCAGTATACATCGACCCTCATCCAAAGTGGTGCATATTACTCTGACGTCATGATGACGTCATCGGGTGTCAAATTACAAGCGATTTTACATGAAAAAGGGTCCAATTACTTTCACCCATAACTCTTGAACAAAATAACCAGTGATGTTTATATTCTGTAATCAGATAGACCATGAATTGATAAACATTTCTTTGTGTGTATGTGAACTCACTTGACCCTTTCTTCCGGGTCAACCGGAAGGTTAAAGTTATGTGAATTCAAAATGAAGACTTGAGCCTGAAATCAAAACAAAGCAAAACTTCTTACATACGGTTTACGGTATGATCATAAAACCTAGTGTGAACTTGTACCACGTTACGAAGACACTATATATTTTGTTACGTCATCATGACGTCATTATGTATCAAATTACAAGTGACTGAAGGTCAAATTTTGATGAACTAGTTTGCGCTATATCTTTTGAACTAAATATAGTATCGTGTTCGTTTTTTCGTACGTCTGTAGACTTTGTTGTGAGAAACATTTCTTGTCCCCGGACACAAAACCGCTTGACCTTCACTTCCGGTGTTACCGGAAGTGCAATAAAAACGAGTATAACTCAAAAGCGGAAGCATTTTACTACACACATATATATTATGAAAGTGCTTATTGAGGAATGCCAGACACAAAACAGTGTGATGACGTCATCTTTCGAAAGGGCGCCCCCTAGCGGCATATTATATAGTGTTTGCTTTCTTTAATTTGAAAATCATCCGTTAAAATTTTACCAAATCGCCCCTTGAAATTCTTTGATTAACAACAGATAATTTGGCAAGGTTTCAAATTCATGACGTCATAAGACTGGAAGTTACATCTATGAGAATTTGAAAACGATAATATTTTAAATTTAATTGCATCATTTGATTCATGTCGTATATCTTCAAAGCCCAAATAACGATATCCATGTTATTCACGTCGTATATCTTCGTAGCACAAATAACGATATCCACAATGTTCACCCTTTGCTTCCAAATACTGTGACGTCATCAAACCGGAAGATAGGTGTTATGAATACATTCAGTTATATTTCCATATTTTCATACGTTATTAAACTTCACAACAAACATTTATCCACTCCGAATTACATCAGTATTCATTTCCCGTTTTTGAATAATGACGTCATAAAGCCAGAAATAACTTGTATGTGTACATAGAATGTTTACTAAAATTCATCGCACCGTTAAAGATGCATTCTAAACAAAGAATTGATTGTACTGGAAAGGATTTAATTTGCGATCCTTTGTTCTTACCTAGACATATTCATAACTGAACTCGGCAGTGTTTAATGAACAAATTGCCTGCCCGACCACTCTGCGTTTGTAACAACAAACGCGAACCTCTAGTTTGATATTAATTATATGGTGTAGGCTACACGGATGTCGATCCTTCCGCACATGCGTTTGAAACGTTTTTGTTTTAAACGAAACAAACGAGACTGTAATAAAGACTAACGCTCCAACAGCTTGATTTGTTTAGGACCAACATTTTGTACCCTAAGATCATTTGCGCAATAAGCACACGAACAAGTTTCCAAGGCTGTGTCAACCATTATGCTCTATTATACTCTAAAACGATCTTTTCAACTATTATCATTTTGTGAGCCCAAAAGAGCGCAATCGGTTCAAAGCGTTCCTTACATACAATTTTAACACACCCCGTGTAAGGGGTAGTTAAAACATCTAACCTTTTACCGAGAAAACTGAAGGAATTGTGTGGCAGTCTGCGCTGCAATCTCCAAATAGAGAGCCTGGCAGTTATCATTAATGCAATTACACTTGTTTGAGCACTACCGCATTCCAATACCATTCATGGTTTTATTTTTAGAGGCAAATACGTCACAACTGTTCCATGAACAATGTTTCAAATCGATTATCTCTTCGTCAAAATAATCCCTGTTATGAGGTTCATAGCAGAGGCTTGCATGAAGTATTAAGTAGTAAGCCGACACCCAAATGCTACCTCGAATTAGAGTCTTATTTCACGGTACTCTGAGCATCAGTTGGCTGGTGTTGCGGCGAAGGCTAAGTACAGTACTGGTGGCAGTTGAGGGTAATACATAAATAATGACACAGCCATCAGGGCATTCCATGTATACCCTGGATATTAACATCTTTTGGGGAAAAAAACGTCACATTCATGAAACTTATTGGGAAAATCATCATGAGTTCCTGGACATCGGCTCTTGTTGGATTGCTTGGAATAAAATCTATGCGATAGTAAACAAAAACGTGTTTTTAAATGCGTTGGAGGCCATTTGCACTTCATGTGTGATGATTTGTTTTAATGCCAGTAAACGCAAAAATGATTTCGCATGTATGATTATTTTTAATACATATATCGTTTTTTCCCAGTTACTTTAACACTTGTATGGTTCACATCATGGAAAGATACTTTAAATTCGTTCTAGAACATCATCGGGGTGCATTGTTAATTCCGATTTCGAATTTACACCAATAGATTTTATATTTAGTCTAGTGTAATTCGCAAGAGTCGTATTCTGATTCTTCCTATAGTTTCGGGAAATGTGTCTGAAGGTATTTTAACACTTATGGGGTGCTGTTCATAATAGAAAAGTATATTTAAAACAATATTTTGTCCACACCATGAGTCAAGACGTATAACCCAGCTGATGTATTGTGTGGCCGCATATGGCGTTCGGTATAAGTGTATTATGCCTCAGTGCATCGTGCTGAGGATTAAATCAACCAGGATAAACGTAGGTCGTCCTGACCTATTTATTGGGGTCTCGGAGCATATTCAAGGTGTCCATCTTGAGGACTTGGTCTCGGTATGCAAATTTGACTGATGTCAGATTGAGAACACGTTAGCACCCAACTGACATCGCTCAACTGCACATGTACCATCTTTTGCAGATACAAATGAAAATAATGAATGGAAAAACCCCCCAAATAATCAGAAATGCATTTCACTGAAAAGATTATTTTTTTAGTTAAATAAGCGGTATAAGAAAGGAGAACTATTTTACCAGGAAAATATTAAATATAATAACTGGGAATTCATCCAAAATCAAATTATAACCACAATCCAACATGAATCGCTCAAACGTTCCTTCAAAATTTAAATGTTCTTAAAGATGCGCACTCCGTGCTATTTTTGAGTTTCACTAGCTGTTTTCAGTTGCTTTTTGCCAAGCAATAACAGTTATTCACTTTTGAATGAGACATCCAATGAAACAATCCACCGAGGTTTAGTTATTGAATTATTAAGTTTTCTGCACAAAGTTTGAATTGTCGGCTGTCAGACAATAGTTCAAATGGTAGCCTTTTTTTCAGAGGGTAATAAAGTAGATTTTTCGTTAAAAAAAACATACAAACTGAACATTCGTTAAGAGAAAACAAAAATCTATTTGTTGAAGAGAACGGGGTATACATCTTTAATGTTACCCTCCTCAGTAAAGATACCAATCAAAGTCATGAAGACTGTAACATGTGACCGTGACAATTTATCAATGGGTGCGTTCGAGTAGATCACCCGGATCGACTTGGGTGAAGGCAGACGGGTTAGCCACGACAGCCGGGATAACCGAACGCTCAACCGCGGGCCATCACGATCCTCACGTGATGTCCGTATATAGCCGCGGCCGTATTGCACTGACAAAACGCCCGCTTCGCACCAAGGGCGGATCCAGAACACAATTTTGGAGGGGGCCAAAAAAAATTTTGGTCCCCCAAAAAAGTGGGTCACAAAAATTACGGCGTGGGGTTCGGGGCCCGCTTAAGGGCCCCGAAATTTTTTGGATTCTAGATGCTCTGTGGTGCGATCTGAGGCAATTTCTGACCACTTTAACCAATGTTTTTTGAGGAAAAGATGGTGGTGTACTCATTGCCTGCCTTTATTGCGATGTCACATAAAAAAAAAAAAAAAATTGGTTTCGTTTTGGGGGGGGCCATGGCCCCCTTTGGCCCCCCCTGGATCCGCCCTTGCTTCGCACTGGGTCTTAGTTTGAGATTTACTGCTTTTCCGTCAATTGAAAAAAATAACAGAGTTGTGCTGGAATTGTAGCCTCTAAAGTCGCATTGAACTCAATAAATAATTACCTTCAGACTTCAATAAAGTTATTTTTTTGAGCCCACTTCAGTTTCCACTTCAGATTTCCAGCCGCCATATTTGTCTGTTTCTTGGAATGAACAACGCAGACGTGTGACGAATTTCCACCACTGACTCCGCTCCACGAGCAGGGTGCGTAATTTTTATTCCTAGGAGGGTTAGGGGCAATGTCATGAATAATTCATGTTTATCCATGAGAACAGACAATGACATCAACAGCATAGTTGTTAGTTACTCAAATAGTTACAGTACATTAAAGCATTTTAAAGAACGGTTGTCGTCGAGCTACCACACAGTAGCCTAGTGGATAGCGAGATGAGCTATGGATACAAAGATCCCTGGTTCGAATCCACGTCGTTGCTGCTCATTTTCATCAGCTATTTTTCTTCTCCAAATTTATCACTGAGATAATTTTAAATTAAGGGGAAAATAGAACGAGAACCTAAGTCTTGCAATGATTCAAAGGAAAAACTGAATTATTCATGACATTGCCCCTAATCCTCCTAGGAAAACAAATTACGCGAGCAGGGTCTGTGGCAACCTCGTCCCCAGGGTGTCGAGCAGTACGCGCCCACCACTACCTGCTCTCTCACCCTTGTATTGGATCATTTGCATGTGCAAGATTTTTGAACAAGTATGCAAATGAGGAATAGTCTGGTGCCTGCATGTGCGTTACGTTTGCTTTTGTATGCGGTGTCTGGGGTAGAAACATCATCAATTCATCGCGCCGTGAGTTATAGAAACACGATTTTTTTGGAAGTTGAAAAGTTACAATCTGGCCTGCCAACATGCAGCCTAGCATCACATTTCATATTAATATGAGCAAACTGGAAAGGAAAGGAGTATTTTGAGAAGGCTTGGACGTTATAATTACAATGATCGTGAAAACACGTAATGCACGTTGGAAATAACAACACCAACTACACGATATAAATCGGGATATATAATCGAGGTTGGGTCTGTGGTGGCGGACCCGGCCGGGTGAGCCCCGAGTATGACGTCAGAGCTATAATCGAACGGCGCGGGGCTGACCCAAGTTCATCTCGAACGCACCCATTGAGAAGGGGTTACCTCTGGTCCACGATGGACCGCGAATAACAGCACCACACGCAGCTACTCGGCAACACCTCACATGAAAGAGGATTTCTAGACATCTATTGGAATTATTTCTGTTTTGCCCCTTCGCTTAGACACAATCCTCCCTTTTTAATTGAAGATTTAAGATTAATATAGTAACATAAATTTTAAGTAGGGTTGGTGGGGAGGGGTGTAGAGGAATTCGGTTGAATAAGGAGAGCAGGATCAGGCTATGAGGACTACACTGGCTATAGGTGAGGACTACACTGAGATCTGATGCGAGAATAAGAGTGGTGTGGCGAAGATATAATATAGTTGGGTAGGATGATGACGTGGACTAAGATAAGATTTTAGACAACGGTGGGGATTTGTGTATTGCTACGGTTGAGATACATTTAAGGTTGGGGATGTTTGGATGTAGGGATCGGGGAAATGTAGGCTATAGGTTTGGTTTGACGTAAACAGCTGGAGTGGGTGCGGCTATACATGTATACGTTCATGGAATGGTATGGTAATTAAAGAATGGTTGGTTTCAACTTGGCACCATTTATTGAGATGGTGAATGTGAGGGGAATGGTGGTTGCGAGACTTCTTGCTTTGCTTGGGTGATGCATGCTTTACACCTAAACATATAGGTTTTCCAGTTCATTTTCGTGAAAATAGCACTCACATTCATCTATAAGTGATCGAATGAAGCGAATTAGCTTCCTATTGTCGTTCCCGTGGTTCGTATTAGACTTCAGGCGTTCAAATACGTTCCAGACATCCAAAGTTAAAGTAATGCCATTCGTTTTAAGTGGTCGTTCAGTATAGCAGTTGATTTGGTTAAGGGTTATTTGCATGCGACTCTTCTTTTTGTTTTCATTCCGCGCATCCTACAGTGCTTCGTACATTCAAATGTCGTGAAACGAAGGCAAGATGCAAGATTGTAATTTATTTCACCTTTTCAGTTTCTTTTTTATAAATTTCATTTTAGTTTTGCGGCTTTTCGAAGTACCTGTCTTTTTCATTTCAATACAAAAAAATAAAGGTGAACGAGAGGGATACATACAAAGCGATTAAACGTGAGAGTTGATTCAAACTGTAAAATGTCGACAAAAGCTTCTGGTTGATCTTTTCCACTTTGATTGTGATGGGTTTTATATGCTTGTATTCTTTTCCCTTGCTCTTTATTTCTCAATTCACTCTTATCCTATTTTACAGGCTGCCTCGCAGCACCGTACAACCTAATTTCATTTCATTTCACTTCACTTTTTACGTCCCTTTTTTCCAGTAAAAGTGTTTATCTTATAGTTTTAAAGTTTTTTGGAACTTTAAAAACCATTTTGAGTCGCAATGGTTTGTTTTATGTCTTGTAGGCATATCGTCTTTTAATTTTTAGATGTTAACCCTAAAGGGGCCGGGTTATTTTGACCATCTCTCAGCCGGGGGGGGGGGGCGGATTCCGCCCCCCCTAAGATCTCGGCCATCGAGTGACGAAAATTTTTGAAACTCGGCACATGCATAGAGCAACTCTTCCTAAACATACCCAAGAAATTTCATGACTATAGATCAAAGGGTTTTGGAATACGAATTGCAATTCTGCTCTGTGTACACGACGTATATGCGAAAATTCAGTTTTCACGGCGCGTAGCGCCGGAAAATTTTTCGCTACGCGGCAACCTGTGGTCCGATTTTTATGTTTTTGGTATCAAAAGATGCGCAACGCTCGAGGCTAAAAAGTCATAACAGCTCGGGTCGCGAAATTTTTTTTTTTAGAGGCTATCACGGAAAATGTTGAGGGGGGGGGGCGGATTCCGCCCCCCCGGCCCCTTTAGGGTTAAGCCAGCTGCAATTCGGCCTTGTGCCGCGAAAGGTGGATATGAATACAACATTATTAAAATGAACTGAATTGAAATATCTGATGCTTCATTTTATAATTTCTTATTTTTTTTTTTATACAAAATAGGAAATGAGTAGCGATCAGTATGCCTATTCTGTGGCTGCTGTTTTGTTTTATGATTTTACATCTTGCATCCAGATCGGTCTGTTTTTACGAGCGTAATATCCCACAGGTGCCACGCTGGTTTGTACGGTACCTGGCTCTATAACACTATGCACGGTAATCAGAACCGTGGTAGAATCTTGTGATAGGCAGTTCTTATTGAGAACAAGGAGCACATTTTATTTAAAAAAACTTAGCCTATTTTAAAAATTCCTTTACTCACATTTAAAAGATGCTTGCTTACAGGCGAATTCGAATGATCATGTATTCGAATAATATTTAATTTAAATTTCACTGCATGATTGAAAGGTGCAATCGCTTGATTTTACATATAAATTGAACAAAATTTTTGGTTAATATTGATCTGAACGTGCATCTAAGTTGGTGAGAAAATGGGTGATTCGTCATTCATTTGGCTGCCAAACCTATTAAATCGTCGTTTTGCCTTGCAGAAAGGCGTATGCGCGAACGCCCTTGCGCGCGAACGTGTAATCACCAATTCTTTCCAGCAAAAGGGAATATTCAGAAAACTGCCTCTATTTTAAATGAAATTTAAGCATTTTCATCGAAAAGTAGCACAAGTTGTTCTAAAAATTATGATTCATACGTGTGACAAATTGAAAATTCGTACGATTCATAATACGTTTGGGAGAACAATTTTCTGGGCGTGATTTTTTTTGCGTCAGAACGCTCATATGCCCTTCTGCCGGGCACCCGACGGAATTGGCCGGGAAAGCCTATATTAAGAAGAGATGACTGTGACTCACACTCTGTTAAAGTTGGGTTCTTCACGCTCTTCAGCAAATATCAAATTGTATGTTTTATTTCAACCAAAAAACTTCCTCTTCCCCCTTTTTGGACGACTGCAACCCTGGGTTTCGGGCACATACAGTACATTATCAATACTGATCGCGGGGCGGCAACCAACCTACTCCGCGAGAATGGAATTATTGTCTGGCAGCCAATAATTGGAAATTGTAAAGTAATAATACTGAACATGGGCCGTAAATGATATTTTTTTTTTAATTGATAGGAAAATAGCGATTAAGAAAGGGGATCTGTACAGGGAGGTGCAAAAAGAAGGAAACCCACTTTTGAGAGGAATTTTAACCTACTTACTTAATGAACTGGTTTTTCTTAGAATGTAGTGAAGTATAGTTCTTCAACCATACGTGGTGGAAAAAAACTTTAAAAATATCGCAAGAATAGTTTTATTATGCTAATTTGAATACAAGTCACCAAAATCACTGTTGTTCACGTGTAAGTCTAGTGAAGTGGTTTTTTTGTCTTCAAATCATGCTCCGGAGCTCAGTCCAGCGGATAGAATAAAGCCGTCCGTGGACAAACAGGTTTGGCACATGATATATTTAAACTACCTTATTTCAGAGACAAAATATGCATTTGCAATCATTTTTTCGTCACTTATAGATCTTTAAAGATCAATATTTTAATACGATTAATTTGAATTTTTGAAATATGCTCAACAAATAGGTGAACATTTCTGTGAACAGTCGGTTTCCTTCTTTCTGCACCAACCTGTATATTTATCTTTTAACTTATCTTGTATCGCTGTGCTGCCCTCTATAGAAAGAACGCCCTATACAGATCAAAAATCGAAGAGAAAAGCTTATACAGTCATGTGGTTGCTAAGGCAAAGCGTCCGCCGTTGTTAGGCAAAGCTAATCCGATTACGTACTTAGACGCTACAGCAGAGCAGTGAAATTCATGCACCACAAAAAACATGGCCTTTTGAACGTTGTGTTTCTCAACAAATATGCTCAGTATGATTGAAATGTTAAATTATAACGGAAGAATAAATTCTAAGCTTCATGTCAGTGAAAAAAATCGCCGTCATCGATGCCGAAACGTCAATACTGGTTACTGCATGGTATAGCTGACCTTCAAGTCTGGAAGAAATGGTTTGAAAACTTCCCCAAATCTCTGTATTTATATCAATTTCTAGGAATTTCTCAAAGTTGTAGTTTCACGAGTAGTTGAACACTTCTATCATCTAAGTATATTCCGAATTTCAGCTTAAACTGTTGTTGCAAACGGTAGTGTTACACTTTGAACCATCTCCATGGAAATTTCGACGATGATTTCTGCCAACCCAACCCACATGCATTGTTCAGCAAAGCGCCTTAGGCGCTACGAATGACCAATTTCGGCCAAGCCACACAATAACGTATTTTAGATTAGCATATTCATTAGCGTCACTCAGCGTGTATTGGCGTGGGTCTCGGTATCGACCTATGGAAGCCAGCAAAAAGGGTGATATTTATCAATTAATAACTCGTGACGGAGGTTTTTCTCAAAATTTTTACTGCACACCATATTGGATAGGAACCTTATTAATATTCGTGAGGCTATCACAACGATATAAGGGAAATAAATCCTGAAAGTTGCATGAAGATACGGTCTTCCAAACTGGAGAAATTAATTTTCAAAGATTTCACCCGCCTACGTGAACATGTCTGTGTACATGTAGTTTCATTCAACACAAAGTGTTACTTAACCTTTAGAAATCGCCCTTCGCAACCACTAGACTGTATACACTGTACAAGTTTACTAAAAAACAGCGTAAAGCATTTATGCAAAGAGGGCTAGATATGAAAATTCTGATTTTTTTGACTCTTTGTTTTGTCCAGCCGTCAGGTAATAATTCGATTACTTAAGGCTGTTTATCCAGGATTTTTTTTGGCACCATAAAAAACGGCGAATATATCAAAAGAATCGTAAGAAACAAAACCGGAATCTTCGTACATCCATGATTTTCCGATGCATTTGCAATGATTGTACCTCTTGGCTCGATGCCTACTTGTGCGCTTGCCTATCTACGGTGCGTAAATTGACTTTATTTAACGTAGGCCTATATATGTTATACAGGGTGTATCAAAAACAGGTTATCCGAAAATAATTAGTTATTATGTGCGAAAGTTATGAACTTGAACACGGTCAAAAAACTTCTTCTTTATTGTGCGACATGAGTTTTTAATTGATATCTTATTTACATCTCCACTCACGGATAACTGATCATCATTGATTTCAAAACAAAAGCAAAAAACCAAAAAGAAACACACCAGTTTTTCCAAGTTTGCTGAATGTTAAGCTGTCCGAAGAATGCGCTGTCGCTGTGCGAATGATAGGGGTATGTTGAAGATGTTGTTGCATAAAATGGTACATAATAATGTTATGCATGAATTCCAAAGATTTTGTTTATCATCTAACAATTAGCTATCCCCTGTCAAAATGTTTTCAAACACAACTAAAGCCTTGCAAGGTTGGGACAAGCTTAAACTCTCTGACAAGACAGCTCGATCCAATCCCTGTCCAAGCCAATGACAGACAACATGGCTCACCTTATTGCCCGTCCATAAACCTAAGTGTACTGAAATCGATGTTAAACCCCATTTTGTATGTATACTCGATAACAGCTGTGGCCCCCCCCCCCCGATATTTGGCCTCATGTTATCATGTTGTTCAAATGCTTACAAAAAAGGGTTTCTTTTTCCTTCTAAAAGCCCTAATTATATGATGCAGGGCACTCCAAAATTTTACGACCTTCAAAGGTGGTTTACAATTACTATTGCTACCTTTCCAATAGAACTGATTTTTTTTTGTCTAACAGCACTCTCAACCTTTTTGGTAATTTCGCGTTACCTGAGGCCAAGGAATTTATGCCGCATTAACATCTGGCGCCAAAACCACGCGCTCTGCACCTGAAGGTGGTGAATCGTGAGAAGAATTTGTTCTCTACTTACAATTAATTAGGTTACAAGCCGTAAATGCAGATACAACATGTATGACTACATTGAAATACTACACATGGACACCAAACGACACAGTGTGTGTATTTCTCGTAGGTTATACACCTATGTTCCGACATCCCCATGTTCCGAGCACTCAGCTCCGTCTCTTATAGATCAGTGCAGCCTTGTAGCTGCGAAGACCGATTTCAAAAGGTTACGTAATACTTTATTTTGAATGAAACAACATGCACACAGACATGTTGATGTTCGCGGGCGAAAGCTTTGAAAATCAATTTCTCCCGTTTGAAAGATCGTATCTCCATGTAACTTGCAGTGTTTATTTCCCTTATAATGATCCAACTATGTGTTAAAAATCGTTTTGATATGTTCAGTACTTTTCGTTGAAATTGGAAAAATAGGCCTGGTTACGTGCATTTTTAAAAGTTGTAACACTGGTGTTCCCATTATCTGTCAATCTTTTCAAGCCTCACGGATATTAATAAGTTTCCTATCCATTATGGTGTGTAGTAACAATTTGCAGTATCGCCTCCTTTACGAGTTATTAATTAATAAATGTCACCCTTTTTGCCGGCTTCCATTGGTCGATACCGAGACCCACGCGAAGTCACGCCGAGTCACGCTAATGAATTTGCTAATATGCGCTTCGTCAGCATTGTTGCCCCAAAATTGCCAACCTGAAAACCACGCACGGGAGTTTGGTCGGCACAAAATCCTCGTGGAATTTTTCCTTGGAGATAGTTCGAGGTGTAACAGACTACGCTGAAATTCGGAATATACTTAGATGATATAGGTGTTCAACTACTCGTGAAATAACAATATGAGGGGATTCCTAGAAATTGAGATAAATACATAGATTTGGGGACGTTTTCCAATGATTTCTTCCAGACTTGAAGGTCAGCTTTACCAGTAACCAGTATTGACGTTTCGGCATCGATGACGGCGATTTTTTCACTGGCATGAAGTTTAGAAATTGTTCTTCCGTTATAATTTAAAATTTAAATCATACTGAGCATATTTTCTTTACCGGTTTCTCTGATTTTTCTCTTGACTATCCAAATTTCCCGAATAATGTTCGTGTCGGTCGAGATCATAGGTGGGAGCAGAATTCTCAAGCCTTATATGGCCTTACTGAGGTCACCTCAAGTTCCACCATGAAGGATATTTTTAAGAGTTTTAAGGGGATCGAAGCGTCATCTGCAACATCAGCCGACATTTGAAGAAAAAAAAAGTAGGGAAAAAAAAACGCGTCGCCGCACCACTTTTGGGGCAAGCTCCATACCAGAAACCGGAGACTTTTTTTGGCCTTAACAACGGCGACGCTTAGTCCTTCGCAACTACATGGCTGAGTGAAGGGAATTTGTATTCTTAGTTTTATGACCTTTCATGTTTCTTACACGTTATGCAGATGCAGCGCATCCGATAGAAAATAAAAACATGAAACATGAGACAATATAGAATCATGTATCTTTGTTTCACTGAACCAATCAAACCCAACTTTAAAATCAAAGCAAATTCGTATCAAAATCAAAACAAAATCAAAACAAACATATATCAGGGAAGACACGGGCAAAGAAAAGAAAACAAAAACAATGTTGTATTCGAGTCCATCATGAGTCCCCACAAGTAGTCATGGTACGAGGCCTTTTTCGCTTGCCAGGCGGTCTGGTTCGCCGAATTTTATAAAACTTCACAGACATGTAAATCATGGTGTACCCTATCGAAACAACTGTTTTCCCCAATCCACAATTTGTCTGGGAATGAGAAAATCTGGGATAAAAACGTCGAAAATTCTGCATGACAAAAAACATAAGATACATCGCCCTCTATTGACTTTGTTAGAAACCTTTTCGTACGTACTGAGTGCTTGCTAGATGATACTTTCATGTTATATTCTAGCTTTTTGTTATTATCATGATTATTTCTCATCAGGATGTCAAAAAAATCTTCATTACAATTTTGTCCAACTTGAAATCATCAAGTTTTAAGATCGAAGGTTATGTATTAGCTACATAAAAAAGATCGATTGTTATGTTTCTGTAACCCCAGATCAGAAGAATTTTGTGAATTGAACTCATCTCAGGGTAACATCTTTAATATTGTTGAAAAGTGCGTGGTATCTGGTAAAGTATGTAAGCACATTTTCAAGTAAATACAATACTATTACAAGCATCTTAACTTTTGAAACATCTTTTAAAAACATGTTATGCCTGAAATTAAAAAATCAAAATTGATGCAGCCTCCAAAAGGAAGCGGGTGGGCCGTTGGTTTTAATTGGTTTTCATGTAATAGATGGAGCAACAACAAATCATAAATCGATTCTTTTAAACAATATTCAAAATAATAAAAACGATAAGACGCGTCCAGTTTCAGTATTAACCCAATGCTTGCATGCACAGCTGAAACAAATTTCAGTTGCTGCTACTGAAAGATTCCAAATAGGGAATAAAAATTAATGTTCTCTTCTTAAAAAGTTTACAAACAGAAATTGGGTCCTTCAAAGTTTTCATTACTTTTGACATATTATACAACAATTAATTCATGTAATCAGCCTGTGATGTATACTTGAGGTGCTCATATAGCTCTTTTTTGTCAGTTGAAAATGTACGACTAAAGCTCATTTTACAGATTGAACAAAATTATGGCATCTAAATACCATTCTTGTTGTGTGGGTAAAAACTGCAGGTTTTAATAGCCCCCCCCCCCACAAAAAAATAAATAAAATAAAATAAAATAAAATTAACTTAAATAAAATCACTATTTGTATTTCTTTGGTGATTTTATGGCTTGAATATAAAAACAGGATTTGCAGTTATTGCCATCTTTATTTTCATTTGTCATTTTTATAAAAGTTTAATAACAAATAAAATCACCTCAAGTACATATATGAGAACTTGAGAACAGTCCTCTTTTTAGCGGTTTTGTAATAAGACGTTTCAATTAATCAGACACATGTACCGGTATATAATCCCTTTTTAAATTCTTCCTCACTGATATTGAAAAAAGGGAAACTCTGGAAAAAAATCCCAAAACCAAACCTCATTTATGGACATTTTTCTTTTCAACTAATTCCCCCCCCAAGAAAAAGGTGGGAGCAGAACTGAAAGATGTTACCCTGAGATAAAAATTCGCAAAATTATTTTGATCTGGGGTTTAACCATACCAATAGATTTTTATGTAGCTGTAAATACATAATTTTCGATCTTAAGGCTTGATCATTTCAAGTGGGACAAAACTGTCATGAAGTTTTTTGTGGGTATCCTGATGAGAAATAATCATACTAATAGCAAAAAGCTAGAATCTAACACGAAAGAGATATCATCAAGCAAGCACTAATTGCGTGCAGAAAGGTTTCTGACAAAGTCGATAGAGGGCGCTGCATATTGTGTTTTCTCATGAAGAATTTTTCGTCTTTTTTATTCTCATTCCCAGTCAAAGTGTGGATCGGGAAACAAAGTTTTTTTCGATAAGAGTACACCATAATCTGTGAAGTTTTATAAAATTCGGCGAACCAGACCGCCTTTTTCGTTTTCGGCCTCTCGTCCGACGGACTAAAGTCCCTGTAAGTCCATCATTATTTTGATTTCATTCCTTTCATTTTTATTTTGCTAATTGATAAAAACAACACAAAATATATAACAACAGTATAAAAATACAGTACACAAACAAACCCAAAAACCCCCCCAAAACACCACACCAACTTGGAAGGAAAACAGATAATACAAGAGAGACAAAATAACAGGACAAATTAAACCTGAGCCTGCATGGGCAAGGGCTGACAAAAGCGAAGAAAATCACTGTAGTCCTTAGACTTGCCAGCCCTCGTGCTGGCAAAGGACACGTAAAACATTAAAAATAAATAAAAATATCTATATAAATATGATATATGTACATCGTATATAAAACATTAAATTAGAGAGGACAGAAAAGGATATATTGCACAACATAGATTAAAATACTCCCAAAAATGAAGCACGGCGCAGCTCAATTACCAGTACAAACAAATAGAAATTATTAGACACTATTTTTTATATTTAAAAAATAGTGTCTAATAATTTCTAATTGTATAAAAAAACTATACACAGAACAGAAACATGTCCCCCCCCCAAAAAAAAACCCCAGACCATATTAACTCAGAGCAATCAGACCCACCTAAAGACACAAGATAAAACAGAGAAGACCAAAAATTAAGCAAACAAACAAGCAAACTTTGCAAAAATAAAAAACATATTTAAATAGATATACAAACTTCAAGACTCTGAATACATGAATAAGGCAATATGCACTAACCATCATTAATGTAATTACGTAAAAACATTAAAATAACGAAAACATTAAAAAACCGAAAATATTGACAAGTCCATCACAAGTCCTTCAGTCTCAAGTCAAGTCACTAGCTATTCACATGAACTGCTACAAAAGCATTCCTTTGTTTTTATTCATCGCGTTAATTGTGACTGGAATTATGAAAGGAATATTGTGAAAGGACTGTGATGGACTCGACTACAACAGATGGCTGCAATTTTGGGTCGGTTCTATCAAAGCACAATGATTTTTAATGTCATTTTTAATTGAAGCATACCAATCTTTTTATCCCATGTCAAAGTTAAAGAATGTGTTGTTGTTTTGAATTGCTTGAAATAGAAATGTTTTCACCGGAGAACTCTGACTTTTGGATTTTTAAACCTTACTTTCTTTTGCCGTCTTTCAGTGTTGAGCGCCTTTACACCGACGGGGGCACTGACCGAACACCAACTAATGCTGCTACAAGGAGGCGGAATCAGTAAGTATACATATTATTGTTATGGACGTATTTGCGACAGTTTTCAGACTTATTTAAACGCACACCGAGTGAACTGTCCGCCTGTCCCAGCTTCACAGAACTATCTGGTAACATGCATGCATTTCGCTTTTTTTCAGTCAGCACTTTCCATGTATTAATTTTGCGGCAGCTGACAAAGGAGTATCCTTCCAATGAGTTCCTCTCGTGCATGCCCGTGGTCGGTGAGGTGACGCACAATGAATTATACTCCCGCTTTGCAAGCTTTGCATGACCATTTCCCACGTTTACTGCCCATTGTTTTAATTATTGTGAAATGTCACCGATGACGCCACCTAGTGATGATGTATTCTTTCTAGAGGGCGTCCTTAGTTAACGCCGTAGTAAGAATAAGACTTTTCTGCAAGTTCAGGATTCTGCAGTATATGCAATAGAAAGATGCGTGCAGATTCGGCGATTAAATATGCAAAACAATTGCGTCTTGACTTCTAGATTCTGACCATTCAGTTGGCGCTTTCTATTGTGTCTTTGGTAACCCGATGACGTTTGAGAAAAACATGTGGCGCATGCAAGTAGTCGGACTGGAGTCGAGTAATTTCGGGTCTTTGACTTTCACGCTATCCATCCAATCTTTATTCACTGAAATTGTGAGAATTATTTCCGACTAAAATCATACAGTTGTAAGTCGTGGAAGAAATAAGCACCGAGTGAACTACCGTATGCAGTGTTAAGTCAAGAAATCAATATTAAACTATTTGGAAGCAACAATAATGATATCAGCACCCATGCACACTCCGAGGGTGTTATTAAGGGAATAAAATGTGTGTTTGGCTGGGGAGTCTGGAGTTTTTCAACAACAAAAAAAGCGCAAACAAAATATATTTAATACTTAACAAAAATGTTTGAAACAATTCGGAAGGATGTTTATGAAAAGTTTGTAAATGGAGGCAAAATATGTGCAGTAAGGTTATAGTCACGTGGTATTTTGTCTAGTGGTTGGACGGTGTCCATGCAGAAAGAGGAAATGTCCCCAAAATTTACCGGAAGTATGGTGTTCCATATGCACCATCGACGTCGCATTTTTCACCAGAACTAACTGTGCACTAGCACCAGTTATTCTCTTTATTCAGCCATGTTTTCTTTCCCATCAGACGAATGTAATTGAACATGATGTAAAATAATTTTCTTTATCAAAACTTATAGTTTTTTTCGGACTTCAAAACAAATATTTTCTGTATTTCGAAACCAGAATTGTATTGTTCCTGTTAGGGGCCACCTTTGTTGCTGGCCGGTCTTAAACAATTCATAAGATTTAAACACTTCTGGCGGGTGCTTTATCATTCGTTTAAGACCGGCCACGTGACGGGCTCTCGACCAATAGGAATGTGTGGCCTGTCTTATAGGTATTTTGAATACAGGCTTATAAGGAAATGCCTGCCCCCATATTAAGTTAACAACTTCTAAGAAGGGTCGGAGTAAATACATCAGTGTTATTGGTAAAAGCTTACACTGACGTCATTGTGGGAGGCCCGTGCCAAGACTGGTGGGCACTGGCTAATCTGTGAACCAGCTTTGGCAATTAAGTTGCTCTTCTGGGAAGAATGACTTTTTTGATATTAGTAAAATTTAATAAGCATTTGTAATGACTCATTCACAGCAATTTGACTGTGGCGCAAGTGTCCCACATTACCAACATCCGTATCGCGCCCTGCACTAGCTCCAGCGAATATCGGGCCCCAATGCCTAATTCCCCCGCCCCCTATGTGACAGTGACGCGTTCAAGATAGGATTAGTATAGCTGAGCGATGGAATACAGGACGTTTACCGGTAGTTATAGTAGAAGTCTAGTTGCCAAATACCGAGTTTAACCCTGACCCGGTTTTACCGTTTACGCTCGGTTTCTTGATGGTTTCTAGGCTTTTGCCACCTGCTAATTTCGAAGCTGGATGATGCCACCTCAGCCAACCTCGTTCCCAGTAACTGTTGAGTGGGAAACTAGCTTCCTGTATCCTGATTCGATACTGCAATAGCAAGTAATGGATATGGTGTACTTGGGTACACGATAATATGTGGTATGCGATACTGCATAATGGCTGTAATGTGTAATATGATATTGCATATTGGCTGGATAAGATTGTAGCATTTTAACTTTGCTAATTTTAATCCAATACCCAGATTAGAGCCTGAGCAGGTAGCGATGGGAGCGTACTACACCATGAGAACGAGGTTGCACCTTGTGGAAATTTAGACATCCAAGATGGCCGCCGATATGGCTTTCAGCCTTTATTAATTATATAAGTGTGCTCATTAATAGGCCCTCCAAGAATTATAATAAGTATTATAGTGCACGAATATGGATTTTAGTGGTTAGTGAATCCATTTTTACTTTTTCCCCTCCCATTTCCACTTTCTTTTTTTGAAATACAATATGGCTTCAAAGATGGCCGCCACTTGTTCGGTGGAGAGCCAGATAACCATATTTCAATAGTTCAAGCAATATTTTTTTTGCAGTTTTTAAGCCTTTGAGACCTGCTGTAACAGTTACATAAGAGGAAATCTTCACGTGTGAACACAGTTTTCTGCTGTTCCCTTGTTTTATTTACTCTCTGATCATCACCACAGACCTAACATGTGATTCAGTTCCCTTGCCAACGCAGGAGACTAATATAGCAGCTTGTTGCACAACAGCTTCAACAACTGAACTGATGTACTGATGAACTGATCTGAACTGACTGGTTAAACTGGTTCACTAAAATACAACAAAGATATGATGAACTCAGATTAATAATTAGGCTGTTACATGTACTGCAATATAATTCCGAATCCCATTCACATGTACAAATCACATACGAAATTTGTATAGGCCCTAAACTTGTCTAAAATTTTCTTCAGACCCCCCCCCAAATTAATGCAACTTATCTCCCTGAATATCAAGAAACATCGTACAATTAAGGATAATCAATTATGGATCATTTAAGATTCCTACCGACAGTTATGGAGCCCAGAATTTATCCTCCGAAGATGAAGCAATTTCTTCAGGAAATTGACTCACAGCTAAACGGCATGGTATGACATCACGGCTATTTATAGCGCACCTGGCAAGAGGGCGCCATACAACACCTGCGGTCTCGCACAGCTAGCACGACGCTACAACGGCCATTTTGGCAGCAATTGTGGAAGCCATATTGGATTTCAAAAAGGAAAGTGGAAATGGCAAAAATTGATTCATTGGCTACTACTGTGCACTATATTACTTATGATAATTGTTGTAAGGCCTATTAATGAACACACGTATATAATGCGTAGGATGCTGAAAGTCATATTTATAGCGGTCATTTTGGATATCTCAATATATCTCAATTTCTCTACAAAAGGGGATCGGGGCCAACCAATAATCCATGCTGCAATTTCATGATGTCGGAATATAGCTGTGCAAATTAGCGGTTTATCGAAATAGTCTATCGGCTGAGACGGTTTGAACGCATAGGCATATACTGAGCGCGGACATCCGGGATTTTTTTACATTGGCTTATCTAGCTCCCAGACCTATGTTCTTGAAACTCAATGGTTCTTGAGTTTGGTGTGCTGAATGGTAACACATAGCAACCGATGAAAACTAGTGTGCAAATGAATAGATGTTTTCATCGGATGACGTTATCCTGCCCCCACCTATAGAACGTGATCGCAGGTGCATAACCCTTTCGTCACCGTGGTGCCAAATGAGTTGAATGTTGTCGGAAAACACATGTTCCTGGAAGATGTTCACAGGGTCTGAGCCCACGTCACAACAATTTAGTCAACCCTCCATTGCTTACGCTGCAACACACCATCCACCCACACTTCCAGCACCAGACCAGGAATGGACCGATCCAGTAAGCCCCGCCCACTGCGCACGTGGGCAAATTAACACGTGCTCCTCTCCAATGCAACACTGCATTTTCCTGCCGCGCACATCATACGCGCGTGCACGCATGTCAGACTTTTGTGCACGCACGTCGGACATAAATCACGGCTGTGATTGGTCAGAACACCATGGGGCGGTGCTTACTGGATCGGTCCATAGTCTTCAAGCACCAGGCCAGAGAACTTTCACAGCCAACGATAAGCAATCACCAACCCAGTTTCAGTGGTGAACAAGGAAGAACTGAGAGCGTGGCACGCGAAGTCAATGGCTTTATAAAGGGACTTGACCATGCTTGATTTAACACGTTGCACGGGTGTGGCTGCTACCAAATAATACATAGGAATTCAGGCCACTACAATCTTTTCATAGGCCAAGATAATGTTACTAAAATTTTCATTTCTTGTACATTAATTTTTATGGACATGAGAGTATTTCATGTCACGCCACATGTTAATAATAGAAGGGATGCCTTTCATTGCATTGTCTTGTGAGGGCGCTATGCGCTAAAACCTGTCACAAAACCTGTGGTCAAGAACTGGTCATGCCGTTTACATTGGTGGTAACCAATGCATGAATGACAAATATGGCTTGGGAGTGAAAGGGATAAAGGCGAGCGTGCAAAAACGACATGTTTTTTTCGTTCTTTATACTCTATAATTTTGAAGGGTATACTTACTGGCTACGAGATTGCATTAATAAAATACCGTCTGTGCACTTTTTGAATATTTCCAACTTGCATGTTTTATTTCAAAGAGAAATCTTTTCTTTTCTATTTTGGGCGTCCACAACCCTCTGATAAAACATGTATTTTGGGTCGTGTTTACGCACTCAACTATTGTGACGATTCACCCTGCGAGTAGGCTGATTAACGGTTCCTACATTATTGATTTATTATTGGGGTGGGAATCAGGTCTTGTTAGGACCGAATTAAACAAGAAAACTTTCATTATCAAATTTGGTCCTCCACATTTAATAATGGAATAATTTTATGTTTGAAAATTCGTTCTCTCATTCGAGAGTTAATACTTTTTTGCATTGCTAGCTAGAGACAACAGCAAAATTATAAAATAAACAACTTTTTCAAACTGAAACTAGAAATAACGTGGACAGTATTATCTTTAAGCTCGTTCTTTGGAACGTTCTTTTTTATTTAATGAAAGAGAAAATGTCTTGATTTTGGTTTTTGGTTTGGATTCTAAGTTGTGGGGTTATTCAAATAGAAGATGGTGTCCAAAACTTAGCAAAGGAATGGGATTGCCTATAAAACGGTGAGCACTTGAGTCCAAGAGGTTCCCAATTGAACCGGTTACCCCTAAGAATCTATATACATGTATACAAGCGAGCCCCGTCTCTCCCCGTCTGTCTGTCGATGCGGCGGTGACAGCCCCATTGTCCGAAGGTTCGTTAGTCCGAAGGGTCATTAGTCCCTACTCAGAACTCCCATCTGCGCGGATGACCAAAGAGCCATTACATGTACTCCCAAAATAGAATAAGGTTAAATAATCCGAAGGCTCGATAGTCCGAATAGACGATAAGATTCGATAGTCCGAATTGACAGCATTGAAGATTATTGTCAATTTGGACTGTCGAGCCTTGTGTGTTTTCGGAATAATAAACATTCGGACTATATAGAACCTTGTTTTCGGTTCGGACTTTTGAACCTTCGAATTGATTAACCTTATTCTAATTTTGGACTATCGAACCTTTGGATAAATGAACCTTCAGAATAACAACCTTCGGACTAACGAACCTTTGGACTATCACATCAAATGTTCAGATTAACAAACCCTTTTCGGACTAATGAACCCCCGGTTATGGGAAATGTGTGCGTTCGGACTATCGAACCTTCGGATCAATAATCATTCGGACTATCGAACCTTCGTACTATTGGGCGGATCCCGATCCGGTGATGCATTTCTCCATGTGATCACACATGTAGAGAGTTAAATCTGCTCACACTGATAGTTTATGTACAGGGGGGGGGGGGGGGCAGACGACATTTTTGTCCCCAATTAACCGACCACTAATTAATTAATAAATATGATACTTTCTGTTTACATGCAACAGCATATAGAGGTATGCAGCATCATGGCCCATGCATCATCATACCCTGTCAGTTGGTGACACCATAGCTATATGGTGACGCCGATAAGCTAATGAGTGCTGACACCGATGAGCTAAGAAGTCCGACTGTGCAATGGTACAGAAGCCCGTTCGTGCCAGGTTTTAAAAGTGAACAAAACGAAATAACGCAATAGTTTTGCGAAATAACGCAATAGTTTTGCGAAATAACGCAATAGTTTTGCGTAATAACGCAATAGTATTGCGAATTAATGCGATATTATTGCGCAATTGTATTGCGAAACTACCCGTTTCATTCACCCTCTTGGACTCAAAATGTGCACGCTACGTGTATAATATGAAACATGTGCCGAGGTGACACCGTGACAAACAATTTAAACATTTTGCTGTATGCTGTAATATTTGTAGTAAAAAAGGTGATTATCTGAAGCATGTAATTCAACAAAATTTCTTTTGTGTGCATGTTGTTTTTTAATCAGTTTTTGCTCGTTTGAAAGTGATGGGTTGCACTTAAATTCCTCTACAATATTTTGGCATTTTTTTTATTATAACACTTCATAATTATTGTTTTCTCCAGAGGATGGACAAGAGGTCAGACCTAGGTCCTCTTTTTTACATAAAAAACCCTAACCTGAGGCCCTTGTTTCTACATGCATAAATTATGTAATTATTTCTGACATAAACCTCGAAATCAAAATATTATCAATAACATCCTTTGAATGATTTATATCACCCCGACGCAAAAATTCAATCTTATCATAACATCCTTCGTAAGAAAAGATTAACTCAATTATAAATTCGTTGCAAAAACAAAACAACATCCAAAACGAACTTGGTGTAAATAACCTGTACGGGTGAAACTGCAATTTGTTTTTTTCAGATTTAAATTTTTTTGCTCACCAACCGACCGTATGAGTCAAGAAAAGATGATAATTCTAGAAATAAGAAGGGACCTCTTATAGGACGCCAGCCTTGATATGGTCGTAACGATTTGTTTACTTTTCGGAAAACAATCCCATATTTTAATGGTGTTATATTTCCTATTTAACTAATACCATATCATACATCGATTTCTCCATCATGTGAACATGTAGAGTTGGAACATCAACTCTCAGGCAGAATACATATGTTACTTGAAATCACATCATATTATCGTTATTAATGTTTTGGTTGTTATGTATTATCAGGCTTATGGGTCTTGCTGACATCGCGCCAATTGACTTAATTATGGCTAATGCACCCATTAGTTCCTGCCGACTCCGACCGGCGATGACCAACGAGTGATGACGGAATGCTCAGTCGCACATCGCTGCCGATGGATTGTAGATCACATATTGATGATTGTATTGAACTCAAGGCAATAATAACTTTGCTTCATTTTTTCAAAAGATGGCTGTCCGCATGGGTGTCGCTAGGATGTTTACTTGAGAAGGCAAAGTACGTAGGCAGTGGTAAAATTTAAAAGCAATGGGGGGGGGGGGGGGACCTGACGCTTGGCCTCTTGACGCAGTTTCAAGATACGAACAACTCAAAAGCACTAATAAGTATACATAGATAATCTTCTTTTCGTGCCTTTCCTTATTTTCTCCCCCTTATTATTTTGAATGAATGTCTGTATGCTCTTCAACAACATTAAATTGTTTGAACTCGAAAAAAAGGAAACGGTTGCTTTTGCGCACAAACAAAACGTGAACACTGGGTTTCTGGTGCTACATTATCGATTTTGATAGTGTGGGAACCAATCTACCATGCGAGAACTTATTACTGTCAAGCAGCAAATATTTTGAAATATAAATTAATTATTCAATAATTCAATGTTGGCGGATGTAGTGTTAGATGTCTCATTAAAAAGTGAATAACATTCTTATTGCTATAGGAAAATAGCGATTGAAACAATTTTCGGTGTGAAGCTGAAGAATAGCACGGAGAGTACATTCCTTAATGAACCACGAGAGTTGAACAAATGCTCAAGGAAGACTTTACTTTAACGAGGACTGTGTATTATCTCCTAAAGACTCCGATATTCTTATGTTTTTTGTAAAAGCGCAGATCGTTATTTCTCGTGTTAATCAGGACCCCCTCACGCCACTTTGAGTGGTTTTCTGATAACTGTAACGACATCTTATTCACTACATTGTACTGGTAACCTCTAGACAAGTAAGGTTGTCAAGCCCTTATATACCCTATGGAACATTTCTAATCCACTAATGCCTTCCTTGTCGTGTCATCGATATTGCTAGTGCATTCCACTCAACGTCGGTCAGAATTTTAACTTGAATAGGTTTCTTAATATCGACCCACCCGCGGCTTCAGGGCAGGCGATGTCTTAACGACTGTCGCCGCTAGCCTTCATGACTAATAGAAAGGCACTTCTTTGGCGCACTTCGGGATGCGGACCTATACTCTCCTTTACTGATATTAAGTTCGCGTGGTACAACATAAGCAGTCAGAAATAAGTTTCAGAAATCTACCAAATAATGACATTTTTCCTGTCCCGGCATTCACAATTCTGAGGATGTATATCAGAAACCTGAAAAATATGAATACATGCATGTCCCTACGTAATACTTGCCCTTTTGTGCAACTATAGTTTAACCAAGGTATGGTCCTTTGGGAAAAGGGGAGGGGCATAGTTCAAAATCGTGATCAGCTTTGCTATTCTTTCTCTTTATTTCCTTTACAATGCTAACATAATAATGATATTTTGTTTCCCTGAAAAGTGAAACAGCTGCAAAAGTGAGGCATTGTTTTTGTTGTACGCATATCTGAGTATTATTTAATTTGACTCAAAATTTAGCATTGCCTAACAGTGTTTTACCCAACTTTAATTTTGTATACAATGTATAAAACATTATACTGTTTTTTCCGGCCAATTTCACCAAGTTTTCATTCTATTTAACGCCTCGCTCATTCAATTTAGAATGAAATTGAAAGATCACGCAGATCGGCATTCGACAATCAAAAAGAATCATTCAATTTCACTATCCGAGCATTCTATGGCCATTTCGCTTCACTCAAATTAAAAGTATCGTATTGTTCCTTCAATTTCGTGTGAACCAGCAGTAAGGGGTTGATCGGGCATTCATTTTTATTAATGGGCAAACATATTTCACATTTTGTCAAGCATCTTTTAAGACTTCCTGCATGTCCGTATTCCTATAATTTCTATAAAATTCTGAATTATCTCAGCGTATATCATATCTGACGTCTTCAATTCGTAGATGCACCCCTCTCTTTCTTAACTAAGTGTTCAGACAGAGAGACAGGAGCAGGAATGAACCAACAGGAGTGGAAATGTGATCGTCTGATGGAAGTGGCCCATGACAACAATGGAGATCTTTACCTGATGGAAGTGGCCCATGACAACAATGGAGAACTTTACCTGATGGAAGTGGCCCATGACAACAATGAGAACTTTACCTGATGGAAGTGGCCCATGACAACAATGGAGAACTTTACCTGATGGAAGTGGCCCATGACAACAATGGAGAACTTTACCTGATGGAAGTGGCCCATGACAACAATGGAGAACTTTACCTGATGGAAGTGGCCCATGACAATAATGGAGAACTTTACCTAAGAGAGGTGTTCCTGATGGTATATACAACCATTACCAAACATACATGCCCAGATGTCTTGCACGTCAAGAGGTCGATGGGTGAATCAGCGATGAATACAAAAACACTTACAAAAAGAGAACGAAAAAGAACAGTAAACAAAGTTAACAGATTAATAAACATGTCAGCATAAAGATGTCCCTTATAGATTTGTTCAAACTTTCAATTAAGTAGAAAGGTTTAACAATGTACAAAGACAATTCCTTAGCCTTTTTTATTTCATTATTTCGTTTCATCATCTTTCCCTCATATCAGTTACCGGTATTTGTGACATTATAAATTTTACAGTCACAAAGATTTTGAAAAAAAAAAAAAACATAGGAAAATAGGCATATATCAATTTAAAAATCTTATTAATTTGAATGACCAGACGATGAAAATGATTGCCCGTGAATGAATCAGAAAGAAAAGCATGGGAAAACGTCATATGCGCACCGACGTTCGCTAATTTGAATGCGTCAACCGTAAAAAGATGTCAAAAACTTAATTTAAGAATGCGACAAATTAAGTCTTGAATGCACCAAAACGAACTAGAATGCCCCAGAACGAAAACGAAAGCCCCGAAATTGAAAGCCCCGGGAATGAAAAAGAAACCCCAATTTGATCAGATGTGTAAAAATCACGCGAAATTGAATGGCTGATAATGAAAATGATCAGCCATTCAATTCGGAACCATTCGGAAATTGGCCGGGAAAACCTACCGGTATATTATTTACATGACGTGCAAAGTTCATGGTACCATGATTGGACATTTTATTCCACAGCTTCCTATATTTTTTTGTCGGATGTCAAGGTTCTTTTTAAGATTAACACAGGCATTGGTCGCAAATATTGGGACCTTCAATTCATGACACACGTATGTTCATAATGTTCATTACCAAAGTGCGCGTGCGCAAGATTCGTGCTTTACAACGGCGTAAAACCAGAAAGTGTCTGTTTTCGCGCGCTTTGATCGTAATTAGTTTGAAGCATCGTTTTTCTTGATAGATTTTCTTGATATGAATTTGACCGAGAGAAGTAACATACTTTATAAGAAATTTAATATTCATGAACAAAATGATGATTCTGTAGCATTAATTGTATATTCTAGAAACGAAACAGTTCTAACAAAAGTATTGTTTTTAAAAGTCGTTCGAAAGTAAAATGTTTTGGACTTGACAAAAATGTTTGTTGCGAAATTTGCAAAATTTATTGACTTTCTCATGAAAACTATAAAGTGGATGTCGTGTACGAAAACAAAAAATTGGAATACGGGAAAGAACATTTTGTGGAAGGTCACTTCCAATTTCAAACAATTTTTCGCGCCAAAAGGGCCAAATAAGGAATAATAGCCTGAAACCAGAAATACACGATCAGAACAGAAAATCTAACGTTTAATGTTTACAAAACTGTGTCTTGCCGTCCAGAGCTATCGATTCCTCCGCATTTCGAGCATACAGGGTGAGTCAAAAAAAGCGGAACCCAAACCCCAAAAATATATTTCGTATTTAAAAAAATATGTAGCACCAAAAATAATAATGTCTGGAAAGCCAATTTCATAACCTACACTTAGATGAAAAAATTACTGAAATTGGTCAATCCGTTCAAAGAATATCACCATTTAAACGCAATGACCCTAAAACCTGTCTCGTCCAAAAAAAAATATCAATTTATTGTGTGTTTTGAATGTTTGGAACAACAAAGAAAATGACACAGAATACTTGTTTCAACAACTGTCACCAACTGTAGTACACAATATCTTGATTAACAACCCATAGGCAAACAATATGATTATATAAAATCTACTTTAAAAGACGGGCCTTCAAAAGGACTTTGTTGCATATTGCTAACGTTTAAACTGAGATTTTATCGCTGGTGATGCTTAAAGACAATTGTGACGACGATTCTTGAAATCGCATCTTTTGGACGAAACAGGTTTTAGAGTCAATGTGTTTAAATGGTAATATTCTTTGAGTGGATTGACCAATTTCAGTAATTTTTTTCATCTAAAAGTAGCTTATGAAATTATCTTTCCAGTCATTATTATTGTTGGTGCTACATATTTTTTTAAATATTAAATATAATTTTTGGCGTTTGGGTTCCGCTTTTTGGACTCACCCTGTATAATCGAAAACTGAAGACTGTCGTGTACGGATGCTTTCATGCCACTTGTGCTGCCCCCAGTCAAAGTACATGCATATGCAAAGCCTACTATGAATGTGAATGGTTTTTGTGTTAGTGTTTTGCCATGTACATAGTTTTAATTCGACTTTCTGAGTTTCGAGTTGACTTTTCGAGTTTTGAGTTGACTTTTCGAGTGTCGAGTTGACTTTTCGAGATTTGAGTTAACTTTTAATTTTTCGAGGTTTGAGTTTGATTTATCACACGAAGATTTATATTTTATTGTTGATTTCATTGCATCATCCCGACGCAAATCTCGGTTAGGTTAAGGGTGGTCAGGGTAAGGGTTAGGATTAGGGTTATGTCGGTGAAGGGCACAACCTAATATGGATTTACATCACCCGACGCATATTCCATCTTATGAATAGGTCCATTTCATTGCTTATTTTTCATAAGTAGCGTTCTAGAAAATCAATACCAAAGTCGAATAATTCACCGTCAACGAAGCACGTTAAGATATGCGGATAAATTACTCGTCTTAACTCGAAATTGAGAATCGATTCTGATGTTTAATTCTAAACGGCTACGCCATGTAGATTGAATGGAAGAAATTAATTTGCAAATTTGCAAAAATTTCTCCGGCGGATTCAACAAAACAATTCTAACATCCTTATTTGTTTTCCCTCTTCCTTTCTGTTTTTAAATTTTGTCTGAGATATTTGGTTTTCAGGTAGAAATTAATGATTGAAAAATGACGAGAAGTCGTTGATTTGAGTTTAGTTTGATAACGGATCCAGTCGTTAAAAGTCATGTTTTGGTCATGTGTCATTTTAGTCTTGCCCAAGACGCTAGTCGTAACGACAATGTGGCTTCATATCTGAACCTGTCATTACTGATTTGATTATGGTTGTCAGAGACCCGATATGTTGTTTTCCCTGCTACCTACTATAGAAATGTTGTCGTCTGCCAGCGTAAAAACGCTGTTGTCTGCTTCAAAACGAAGTGTGCCTACGCGCTAATGCACGTTGGTTGAATGAGGAATGAACATACATGGACAGTGAAGGCGTGTGGAAGGCCCGCCCAGCTACAGAGGTCCGGGGGCATCCCATGATCCCCCCACCGAAAATGTTAAAATCTGCGATGATTTCTCCTACATTCTAAGGCAATTTGAGAAAATATTGTGGGAAGTTTGAGTAAAACTTGTTCAACCCTTTTATTATTTTTGCCCTGCAAGTGGCATACCATTAGTCAGCAGTTGGATGCGGGGGGGGGGGGGGGGGGGGGGGGAGGAGATCCGCCACTGCATGAACAAATCCCAATGTGTGCAGTATTCTTCAACACCTAGCATCTTTGAGCTCCAACTTCCCCTCCGTTGTTGTTTATCTCATACAATGGTATGCAATGGCGGATCCAGAATACACATTTTTTTTTTTGGGGGGGGGGCAAACAAATTTTGGTCCCCTACAAAGTGGGGTTCGGAGCCCGCTTAAGGGCCCCGAAAAGTGTTTGGATTCTAGATGCTCTGTGGTGCGATCTAAGGCAATTTCTGACCACTTTAACCAAATCGTTTTAGAGGAAAAGATGGTGGTGTACGCAGTTCCTGCCTTTATTGCGAGGTCACTTCCAAAAAAAAAGGGGTTCTGTTTTTTTTTTGGGTGGGGGGGCATGGCCCCCGTTGCCCCCCCCCCCCTGGATCCACCCTTGTTGGTATCTGCCAAATAATGAATTTTATTTTCGTTTCAACCTAACCATAAGTACCAGAATCCCAGTGTTATATCCAATCAGGGGCGGCGGAACGGGGTAGGGGGGGGGGGGGGGGTAGGGGTGCACTTGCCCCCCCCCCCGATTTGCCCAACTGCCCCTCTTGCGGACATAAATGTGCCCCCTTCGAGCATAATGTGCCTCCTCGAGATGAAAACAAAACTTGCCCTACCATTTCGGATAGTTTGTTTTCAGTAACAATTTCCCCAAAAATGGTAAGGGAGAGTTCTGATATGAACGAGGAATATGAAAACCAAGCCCCAAAACCCTTACAATGCGCCCTGAAAAAGGGCACATAATGCGTAGTTTACATAATGGCTGGTTTTGAAGAGCGCCACCTATTTTGGAAGATGGTAGCAGCCCCCCCCATGAAACCTTGTCGCCCCCCCAGTCGCCCCCCCCCCCCCACTGAGATTTTGAGTTTCTAAAAAAATTATCATTGATCTACATGACGCCCCCCCATGAAATGTTCCAGCCCCCAGCGCCCCCCCCCCCCCCCCCACTGAAAAATTCCTGGCTACGCCACTGGGTAATGGTATAGTTTATACTTCGGCGATGTTACACATGAACTATAGAGCTGTATGACATGAACACCCTTATAACGTCACAATGACAATTTTTGAATAATTATTTTGTCTAGACGAAGGGGTGTGAATAGCTCAATAACAAAGCTGACGGGTTCGCCATTATTCATTTATCATTTCACAGAACTCGATGTTAAATGGTCAAGGAGGCGGTTTCGATTCCATGCATCTGGTTTGATGTAGATCTAATGTGATTTGTGATATTAAATACGTCAGTCAACAAGCATGTCGCAAGGTTTAACCCATTAAAACGACTAGCAGAATGGATAACATCTATTTCGTTATTGTAACTGCATGGTTGCTGAGGAATAAAAAATACTCTTTAATCGTTCAGATGTCACTTGTCTGACAAAACTTTTTGACATTGCAGACAAGTTTTGATAGAGTGATGAATTACTAAATACAGTAGCGTATCCAGGTTTTGTTTTTAATTATTATTATTATTATTACAATTTTTTTTTTTTTTGGGGGGGGTTATATCGCAACTACCCTCTCCCCCTTTCTCTGTCAATAATAAACTAATTACCGGAAAGAAGAAAAATATTTAAAAAACGATGTATAGTTCTCGTCTTGAACCATACTTTTCAACAAGATTTGTAAATTCCTCAAATAAATGCGCGCAGAAGAAAAAGGTTGTCAAAAACACGTGTACTTACATGTATTTCATTTCTTGCCAAGTGTTGTTGATTGATAGATTGTTTAGGCTAACACGATGTCATTGACCAACGATGGATGAGTTGATGAACTACTGAGATTATGAACTGTGATACCCGAGCCAGCTTTCACTTAATCTAGCCCCCTCCTGATGTTTTGAAGGGCGCCAAAATGAAGCCCATTCATGTATTATGAATTGACGACCCGCTGAATGGCGCTCAATTTCTAGAAAATCTCGTCTTTGGACGTACGAGAGACCGCCCGTCCGCCTGCGTCTTTTAGCTATACAACTGACTGAGCTGACAAGGCCAAATCACATCATGTCGCCTGGTTAGTTTGCCGACGAAGATTGCCCATATATAAGGGCCCCTCCAGTCCGGCAAGTGTGCAGAAGAAAACACGACTGGGCTCTAGACGGAACAGGAGGAAAAACTGCAAGAACAAGAGAAGACCAGGGGAGAGGCGACGTTACAAAACCATCTTAACCGTTCACGAAACGTGATCGGGCAAGAATCGAGTTTGCAACTGGGGTATCACGCAGGGCTGGGATTCAGCCAGCACTAGTGCCGTCTTCTCTGAGGCTGAAATTTAGGCAGTTTCTGGTAGAGGCTTGTAAATAAATTTCTTTCTTCTTCTGTCAACGATGGTGAACGCATCTCAGCGGCTAGCCGTGGCTATCATGTGCCTCTCGGTAATGTGCCTTGCACAACCTCGAACAAACTTCAACAGAATCTTTGGACCGGCATGTAAGTTCTTTCAACTTTAATATTGTGCACAGATTTCATGACTTTTTACAATCTATATCGATTCAACTAATTTTCCGTAAAAATATGTGCCATTGGGAAGGGAAATATTTGTCATGTAATATAGATCCTCCCTGACACAATGGGAATCTCTCAGGTAATCGATAAAGTGGGTACTTTGAAATGTGTCTTACCTTTGCATATGACTTCGGAAACACCACCCTGGCTTAGGATCAAATGTTCCCATTCTCTCTAACTATTCAGAGTCTTGACACCCCTGAATGTCAGGACTCACCGTTACATCACACTGCTACCCTCGCCAAATTGCCATTGGTCGTTCCTTTGCATAATCTAATTTTTCAAAGCTTCTTTAATTCTCGCACTATGAAAACAATAAATGAAATTTACCCATCAAGATTTGTTGTGAGTGACCCTGCCTGCATGCATGGTCTTAGTATCAAGCTATCAGCGTAATCATGTAGTGGTATCAAGGATTTCTGAAGATGCATTGTTTCACATAATTCGTTTTTGATTTCGAATATTATTGTCGTGAGCCTGGTTAGCCTTCTATTTTTCTTTTCAAATTTGATGAATAAGAAGCTCCGTGTTAAAAGGCATAGGAAAGTCCAGAGCCGTTTTTAGAGAGAGTTGCGACAACCATCGTTTTGGATTTAACTCAGCTCGCGTAGTGAACGCACGGCTGTGGGACTTTCGTTCACAGTCAACATGTTCCTTAATTTTTTTTGTCAATGTCGTTGACAATGAGATTTAGATAACGTTGCAAGTCGACACCCCTCATGTCGCAACTCTCGCTATGTACGACTCTGGCAGCGTCCCAGTAATTGTGAAATTGGATTTGTGTATTTCAGCCCCATACCACAGGGGATGATCTGACACAAATTCGTTTCTTCCATCGATTAAACTGAATATAAAGTTTTTGATTGTTGAGGCTGTCATCCTTTGTTGCTTGGTGTTGCTTTGTTGCCCATAAAAAAACTACTAAAACGTCTTAGAAGTGTCCTATATGGTGAAGTGTGTACCTCTAGTGTGTCATTTTCGGTTCCACCGAGGGCACTTTATGCAATTAGCTTCGTTGATAGTAGCAACTATCAAAGAAAAATCCTAATCCTAATCAATACTCTATAGGTTATCGAGAGAACTGTGGCTATTTTGCAAACACACTCGTATACAAGATGACCCAAGTAAGGCAAAAATTTAGTTGGAAAGTCAAAGTCATCATTACTTCAAATACTATATCAGGGTCGTAGATATTATCAGGCGAAATATTATGGGTGGACAGAAACCAAAGTGAAACTGAATATTCATAAGTCAATACACTTATGCTTGAAGTGCCTTATCTTAAGGATCAAGCAGTGGTAGGGCAGCTGTATTTCAGCAAGCCCCACGTATTGTTACGAGACGCTGCCTGATATGACATCTGTAATTCTAACAAATTGATCAATTTATCAAGAAATCCTCCATAGGTTATTGTTTGGCAAGGTGCTTCAGCTTTTAATGAATTCAAGGCCTCTGCTAAGATCCTGTATAAGCCATGTTTCGTTGGCGGTGATTAGAAACTAAACGACTTTGTAATAGGGGCATTAGTCTTATGAGCAGTGCGGCTAATAATGCATTACGGCGGTACACATTACTGTGGACACTTGCGCTAAATCATGTTCTGGGTACTTTGTCATTTCTAGGTAATCTTATAGGGATGTTATTCTCTTTCAAAAATCGCTAATTAACAAAAAAAAAATGTTCGCATAAATTTCATCAGAAGCCCCTACCCTTTAGGGGTTAATGGGTAGGTGAACTGGGGTTGACAATATCTGTTTGTTGTACAAAATACCATATTTGTTTTCGAACAAAATATTTTTTTGATAACGGCTGCTATATCGCTGTTCATGTTAACGAAGACTTCGAGATATAGAAAGCAATGTCTGCGCTTGCCGAGGCCCGCTACCAAGCAGTCAAAGGGAAAATGCTGCACATAATTAAACTACATGTATAGTGCCAGAAATATGGCCCACAGTACATTTTTGTTATGTATTTCAGTTTAATGTCAGGTTCCTCTCGAAAGTAGAAAATGGAGCCGAGGCCTACATCCTGAAGAGGTCATATGGACAAGAGAGCCTGAAAATAAACTGGGCAAAAGCCCCACAAAGTCATGTAGGGATGTCGTAGTCGGGATTGAAATTGGTTTACGGGACATGTCAATGGGGAAAAATTGAAAGCAAAAATCGCCTATTTTCGCAAATATTTTACAAACAACTTTTCTATATTGTCGTTAACCAAAGTGTACATTTCTAATGCTTGCTGTGAAGTCCATCAATCGTGGAAATGCAAGAAGGCGACATCAAGTATCGGGCGCATTACCGACTGCATTACGCGTACGACGCTAAAGCTAGCCTTTAGGGCGGCCTTTAGGGCGGCCTCGGGTCGTCCAGCGATTTGCTTGCGCCACGACGGAACCATCGGCATCAAGCAGAAAAGTCATGCTCAGGTCACAAAACTAAGAAATCGTGTGATTCTCGTGGATCAAGTAGTCTATGGAATATTCCCTTGCACAGCAAGGGTCTATGATATGCGAGCAGATTCGGCGATTAATTATCCAACTATAGACTGCGTCTTAACCCCGAGATTCTGACCATTCATCGGGCGCCTAACCGCGCCTTCTATATTGGGTCTTTGGTAAGCCGTTTTGAAAGCCAATGTTGAGCTTTGTTAGATCTCCATGCCCATCGTTGTATTACAAAAAACATGGCATCCAAATTGACCATTCAACAGCTTAGTCCAGATTTCGGAACGAAATGACGTAACGTCGACTCAGACGGTCGTACCTCAGATGCAGCTTGATCCTGAAAAGTCAATCGCCGACTGTTATGTGTCGTCGCAAGGTAGACACGAGGGCGGCCTAAATAAAATGTAATTGTTTCATTTGCACATTTATCCCAAAAGTAACCTACCGAATTATTATCACAACGCTATGGTTTAAATATCGTACTGGTACTAAAAGCCCCGTGAAATTATTCCGTCTGGCTTGCTGTCATTTAGAAGAAATCAAGAATTTGTAGGTGATTTGCAACGATCAGTCAATTGACTATAATATAGTTTCTTTTAAAAAATAAAGAGTGCTATTGAAGAAATCGTGTTTCGTGATCAAAGGCTGTGAATGTTTTTTTCCCACTGTTTTCTCAAAAAGTGTAACATCCACTGAGCTAAAACTTTAAGAGGTTAGGTTTGAACATTCTTCTAGTGATGTTTATTGGAAACGAACAAAATGCATGAAAAGCAAATAATCCTATGATGCCTTTAAATCTCTATTTACCTTTAGTTTCTTTTTGGATTTTTCTAAAAAAATTGTTGTTGGTTGTTGTTCCATTTGAAATTTAAGGTGCCACGCATCATTTAACATGGCGAAAAAATAATCACAGTTATTGTGGGCTACATTTTCCAGATTCCTCTTCTTTTAGATAACTTTCAGTTGCCAACCAACCGTCTCATAACTCTCGGCCACATCCTTGACAATGACTTCATTACTACTTGCATACAAGAAAGTACACAATATCGCTGTATATAGGCACTAACTTTTTTATCCGCACCAAACTTATAGTACATGTACTGCAAACGATTCTTTTAGTATGTCACAGATTTCTGACGTTAAAGAGTATAACACTACCGGAACTCAATGTAATCGATGAAAACCTGAATGCGAATCCAGGAATACCTCTTTTATCGACTAAGTATCCCTGTTGTCTGTACTTAACGTCGACTTAACACTTTAACGTAAGATTTTAACGCACTTGATAAGATGGGTTATTGAGAACCTGGAGATGGCCTAGGTGACTAAATATATGCTTTGTTAAGGAGCTTCATCTGCAAGTCGTAAGTAGGGGCGCGTTGCCGCGTTTCGTTTCAACAAACTGCCCATTTATCACGGATTGCCATTAGTGTGTATTGTGATGCCATTTTGGGGGGTTAAAATGCAAACAACATGATTATCTGTGAACAGTCCATTACGACAGCACGTAGCTTATCGTTACCAATATTTATAATTCTATAGTCTCTTTGCCAGTTACTGTGATATGCCGGCATCTACAGCAAAACTAAGGCCCGGTCAGTTGCCAGCTGGCGATAAGACGGCACACTTCGTATACTCATTTCCATTGAATTTCTCTTTACCGATCAACGGTTATTTTTGACTGCAAGAACAATATCAAAACAGTTCAATCTTCCCAAATACCAAATATCGGAGTTTAAAGTAATTGTGTTATAAGTGTTTGGGGTGGCTTAAGTCGACGTAGATGTGAACGATTAAGGATTGTGCCCGCACCGACGGATCTAGACATTTTCCGGGATGCAAAAAATCCTCCTTTGGGGCGTCAGACCCGAGGGCATGTTGAGCGCATTTTAGTATTGGTGTTGGTAGAAATAAAGGGTTCTAATTTTTACGCTGGGTGGGGGGTGTCGGGGGGCGGGTTGTTGGGGGGGGGGGTGTTGGCGGCCCAAGGGGGGGGGGGCGCCACCGGCCCCGCCCCCTAAATCCCCCGGTGTATAAGTGGGCCCCTGATACAAAAAGGCTTAATGGTGAAATAATTACTCCTTTTCAGTAAAAAAAAAGGATGTACGTTGTGTCGAATAGCCTTCAGATTAATTGACGCAATTACAACATAAACGACGGCATAGCCTATGCTTTTATCACTGTAATCAATATCCATGCGGTACATTTCTATCATATTGTCATTCCTGCGAGGTATAGTATCATCCTCATTAGGCCTACGCCATTGTTAAAACTGTAAAAAGGCCTGCAAATGCAGACAAGCAAGTTTATTTGTTACAGGACATTATATTCCTTGAATATTTGTTCGGAAAAGAAAATCGAAATTTTGAAAAAGCAAGTTAATACCAACTTTAACTAAACGTGAGTGAATTATTTTCGGTCGATTTCTCATTCAAAGTGTATTGCTAGAAAGTTAACATCATAAAAAAAACCAAAAAAAAATAACATAGCACAGAAAATACATGTCTTTAACATTTTTTTTCGCATTAATTTTATTTAGTGCAGGTAATACCGTATGATATTTTTGCCACTCAACAAATTGTATGAAAAGGCTACCTTTTAATCGTGATCAGTGTTTTGACAATAATCCCATGTAACAATCAGATAAATACACATTTTGGATACACTCAGTCATGTACCTAAATTACGAAATGTTACCATCTGATAAGAATCGCATGAAATCGGTGTATTGGATGGCACAGGACTAACGTAAACAGTTTCGTTCACCATCAGATATATTAAAAACCGCACGAGAACGCATGTTAGAAACAACACATTAAAAGACTGTAATTGCGCCAAACAATAATGGATTATGTTGTCGAAAGGTCCCACATTTTTATGACACCTTTGAGAGTTTTGTATAAATTTGTGTTCTCATGACATGAGTAAGATGAATGATTGGGACTCTTGTGGTACTCTTTTCTACCAAATTTTCAATAAAATGTTTATTCGCAAACCTTTTTAAATTCCAGGTTGTTTTGATAAGCATTCTGCATAAGGGCGAACACATTCAATTAAAATATAGGTTGGACAATTCATGAAAATAAAACAACCAAAAGTCATAGGTTCGACGACACGTGACCCTTCATGGTTTACTGTACCTTAAAACAAATATATCAACATTTTCGTTCAAATCTACACCTAAAGGATTCTACGTTTCCCAATTGTTTTTTTTTCTCGAAGATATTGAACATAGATTCACGCGCCTCTGAAATTCATTTCAAACGGTCCATTTAGGCTTATGGTGCCATTATTATTGAATTAATTTCTGAATCAAAGTCGTTTGATTGCCGCCACTTGATATGGGAAAAGGAGTGGTGTGACTTCTTTAGAATGGATGCCATGAATTGGAAGATTCATTGACGAATCATTCTTAGCGACCTTAGAGCCATTGTTCACAGATATAACTAAAAGTTAATTAAATGCAAAGATTATACCTAAACATTGTCGGGTGAGGGACAAACGGAAAGTTTAATCAAGCATAAAGAGAATGGACATGTTTTCATAACGATGCACAACATATACACATTATGGACGGACTTATCCAACTCGCTGTTGTTTTATTGGTCAAAAAGCGCCGCGCTTTTTGTGCATTTTTTGGTTGCTAAAAATATTTACATTCCGATTTTAGGGAAGCTAATTTTCAGCATTAAAAAAAATTATGGGGAAAATATTAAAGCTGGGAGAATATCCGTGGATCTGGGTCTCGAAAACTAACTTTTAGCAGAAAACATTCAACGTACAATGCTCGTAATAATTTACACAAATAAGATTAGACTTCCATCACAGGTTATGAATTACATGTATATAAGGCCTGTTTGTATTCATCAGTTTTTAGAACGACATTCCTTAAATCGATGCCTTAATTCAAATGCATGGCCAAAGAAGACCAGATCGGACATCCTTAGAGATTATTCAATGGTGTAAATACAAACCGATGGATACCAGTCTTATAGTCGAGACTATCACGAGTCACCACAAGTCCCTGTAACTCCATCACAAGTCTACCACAAGTCAGTTCAGTCTCAAGTCACTGGCTAGATGAGCGTTACTTTGTCATTGGTCATCCCGTTACTTGTGGTTGGACTTATGAAAGACTCGTGAAATGACTTGTGAAGGGCTCAGTCGCGAAGCCAGGAATTTTTCAGTGGAGGGGGGGGGGGGGGGGGGGGGGGGGGGGGGGGGCTGGAACCTTTCATTGGGGGCGTCATGTAGATCAATGATAATTTTTTTAGAAACTCAAAATCTCAGTGTGGGGGGGGGGGCGACGGGGGGGGGGGGCGACAAGGTTTCATGGGGGGGGGCTGTCGCCCCCACGCCCCCCCCCCCGTGGCTACGCCACTGGAAGGGCTGGAATACAACACTGATTGATAGTCTCTCATGAAACCAACTCATTCAGCTATTCTATTATGTCTTTATGATTCACAGATGGTAAAAGATCACAGACTGACATAAGGCCTCAACACTACCTTAACCTGATGGATGGCGCCGCAGATTCAGAAGAGGTAAATCTACACGAGCATTCGAGCAGTACTTGATCATTTATTTTATAAGGCGATTTCATTACGGCATTTGTGTTGTGTTTTGTTCGTCGGTTTAATTATTTTGAAAATTCTGAGTGGTTTTCGCGCATTATAGTACTTGACATTAGTTATTTTATACGAAACCATGAGAAAAATTGGAATCAGTTTTATAAATATAAGCAGGATGATATAATTCCATTCCTGGCAGTAAAGGGACAGTCACCAATGACACTGTTGGGGTACAAAGTGACTCAAGTCATCCTTATTGTAAAACCTCGCTAACTTGTTTGCCATGCCTCGGATGGATACCGGGATTACCAGGGTATTTCAATATGGAAGGAGGGTGATATTAGTGCAGGGACTAGGGGTGGTCGTAAGGGCTACATTCTTCCGTCCGTCTAACGATAGACCCGACTTGGGCACTTAACTTCCAAACGAGCTAGGGTACGGTTTAATGCAGACACTGTTCTTCCAACACAACATAAATTCGTTAAGGTGAAAACTACTCAAAACTGCACGAATTCCTCCGTAAACATTCAGTTCAAGCGGAAGTCAATTGAACTGGACATTTCTGAATTTGGAAGTCAACTGCATCATGCCATAATTATGGCAAATAAAGCGAAAAAGTCTTTGACCACGCACTAAAGATATCCATGCAATGGACATGTTCCCCATTGCCGAGTTAACCATGAGCTCTTGAACACCGCAAAGCTAAGAGAGTCTATTTTAGGTTTGAAATAACGCTATTAGATTAACATATTAATCTTTATACCTGCAGTTTCATTGAAAAACAAACCCTGTAAGCTATGTCTTTGTTTACCTTGTGCCTTGTAGCTTGAAACAGAGCCCGTGCAAAATCCACTAGCTTGGTATCTTGCTCGTCTTTCACCAGGGAAAAGGCATATGCTTTCAAAGGTATGTTCCATTATTTAGTTTGTTAAGGCATTAGTCTTTGTCTCCAGTCCCATTAACTCACATATTTACACGTTGCCTGTTACCAGAAATCCAGCTGTCACTACATGTAAGTTGACAACATGCATGTCACTTAGAAGGTAATTTCTGTCACGGTTTTGGGTCATTGCTGACGAAAGACCGCTGTTATTTATGGCGTATATATGTCTTCTCATTAATTAAGCCGGGCGTGAAGCTGTGAGTCCAAAAAACAAACCACGCCATTTTGTAGTGCATCAAAGTGAAACTTCAAGAACGTGTAAATTCAATTTCAAGCAGGTCCTCCGAAATATACGCCATTTCTTCTATAACCCTCAGGAAAACATGCATGTTTACGTTACATACCTAGTGTGGACATTCTTTTATTTTCGTGTAGTTGAGAAAAACCTGTGAAAAAAACACGCTTTACTCGCACTGTGAAAACTCTTTCAACCAAATTTGTTTTTCTATGATTCCCTTTAGTGTTTCTCTTCATTTTGCCATAAATAAACCTAACCCCAAAATTGCCTCTAAATCTGTTTTCCAGAGAGGGGGAAACATTGTGTGGACGAGGGCAAGTCCACACAACGTCGCTGCTACCTGGTTTATGTGGACATCTTTTGTTCGGAAGTCCACACAGTGAATGTAATGCTTGTACATTATAACATACTCTACCCTTCTTATAAACACCTCTCATCAATCCTATAGCCCTACATATTCAAGCAGTTGCGTAATTGAGAGGGGGAGGGGTCCAGGGCGGGCAGTGCCGCGAGGAAGTGCGCCACCCCATTTAGTATTTTTATAAATAGAAAGAAAAAAAAAGAGGTATGCCTAAGTTGGAAGGCATGAATACATCATGATATCTTCTTGAAGGCGCCCAAATTGGCTGGAAACATATTGTCACGTTTTGTTTACGTGTGTGCTTTCTTATGGGAGTTTGTTTGGACCCACTAAACTCCCATGAGAAAGTGCACATGTAAGCAAAGCGCGACGTCATTATGTCTGAGGTCTATATGCGACTACGCCTGCCCATCCTGGTCGTAATTTTCAAATGCTATCTGAGCGCTAGCGGACATTGTCGAGGTTCAATTGGGGTGATCGTTATTTTAGTTCCTTCAAGAAAAATTGGGCCACCTCCAAAAGGGAAAATGTACTTGCTGTTTTTGGTCTAGGCCTACTAACAGATTTGTTCCACGGAAGGCCACAAATGCCTTTTTACCTACACAGCGTGCAGGAGCGGTGAGTTCTTGTCAACATTGGGGAGAATGGCGACTAACACAAATACGAAATTCAAACACGCGGGGGGGGGGGGGGGGGGGCTACCTGACTCCATTATACACACTGCGCGTTTTACGCTCATTGCCCGTCTTGTGCTGTTGTATTTACGTGAAAAAGGTGATGGAAGGGCAATATCTAAGTACTATACATGTATTATACTGTGGGGTAAGAGCGCAGATTTAGATATTGCATTAAAATCTACACATACGCAATGGCATACTAACAAATAATGAGGGCATTGCCTTTAGATATTTTTGAAGGCATTTCTTCATACCCTGACATGGTAATGAATTATTCACTTAATAGTTATACAATTGGGAAATCAAACACTGCATGCCAAAATATTTAGTAGATGTCTGCAAGTTAAAAATATAAACATGGAGGGTTTAATTTATGTTTTTTTTACAACGAAATCTGTAAAATTTCTGTCTATTGTACACAGTTTCGGTTTTTCTCATGTTATAAATAACATGAGAAAAACGACCTGATTAAATTGCTTAATTACAACACCGACATTAATCTTTTCGCTAAAGTATTGGGCCGTATGTTTATCAGTATTTAATACATTTAAGAGGTAGGCCTAAGTGGGACAGGCATGAATACATCATGATATCTTCTTGAAGGCGACCAAATTGGCCGGAAACATATTGTCACGTTTTGTTTACGTGTGTGCTTTCTTATGGGAGTTTGTTTAGACACACTAAACTCCCATAAGAAAGTGCACATGTAAGCAAAGCGTGTCTCAGGTCTATATGCGACTACGCCTGTCCATCCTGGTCGTAATTTTCAAAACGAAATGTGTAAAAGTTTCTGTCTATTGTACACAGTTTCGGTTTTTCTCATGTTATTTGGACGACCTGATTAAATTGCTTAATTACAACACCGATTTAATCTTTTCGCTAAAATATTGGGCCGTATGTTTATAACTTGGGATTTTCTTTTGCTACCATTTTTAAAAGATTTACTCGCATCTGTATGAATAAAAACTATGAGACCGATTTGACTGAAAAACATTTGCTAACAAAACTGCAAGTATTTACTTTTTTTAGCATTTGCTTGACTACTATTGTTTACTTGATTTCGAATGAAGCAGCTACAGAAATCCAGCTTCATGTTTCAGGTATTTACTGGTAATTTTTCAAGGTTGTTTCGGGGCTACCTTAAAAATATAAGGCAAATACCTTTGCGCAAAAATGGCAGAATTTATAAATTTAATGTTTTTAAATTAAGCAAATATGTTCGTAAAGGGTTAATGATTTGTTAGGTAATGAATCTTTTCAAACGTTTAATTTTATTTTCAATATTTATTACATTTAAGAGGTAGACCTGAATCTTTTCAAACGTTTAATTTTATTTTTTCAACATTTAATACATTTTCTAACCAAAAAAACTTTGTATATTGAATTTTGGTAAGATTTTCTTTCCGGCTGAAATATGTTTCTGGATTTGTTTAGGCAAATTTGACTTTGTCTACAGGACACTGTGGCGCTTAACAAGTTTCACGAAAGTAAAATTTCTGCATACTTCAACAGGCGAAAATGTTCATCATTTGAAATGGATTTAAGGATTAAATTCACTGCTGTACTGTATACATCACCTTGATGATTTGGACTCTGTTACCCTACATGTAAACTCTGTATAATGTACATGCTTCCTATTATGGGGTAGAATACACAACAGAACGATAGACCCCACAAGGATGTCTTTAAAAATCTGTCCCATAAGGAATACGTTATGGATTTCAATAGAAACAAAGGAGAACAACAGAAGGGAAACAAAGGTCTTCCCACAAGTATGTATTAAAGGCTGCTTGTGTGTGCGTGTGCCAGTCCGTGTTTATGGTGTAAATCGAGGACACACACGTGCAACATCATCGATGAATTGAGGACAGGAACAAAATCGAGGATGACCTCGATTAGAAAACTTGCAAAAAAAACAATGAGAGCTGTTGCGAAAAAGTTAAGTATAAACAAAAGAAAAGGGAAGAGGAGCAATAGAAAATCCTCGATTTACACCATAAACAAACTGGTGCAATAGCCTACACACATACAAAAGATATACTATTGTTGACAACCATTCGTCCATGCAATCAATCAAAGAAGCATTTGCTTCCATGCTGTCTGGTTTATTGCTGAACAGTAAAAGAAAACTTTTATTCATACCGATTCAAGCATGCGACTTGGTGCGTGTGACGGTGACATGTGCTCTTGTGGGTCTCCGCAGACAATAGAACACATCCTGCAAGCCTGCCCCATCTTCAAGCCCCTCACGGTCCCACCGTCTGATCGAGCTAGATGAAGATACAGCCAAATGGCTGCAAGAATTGGTAATTCCCGTGTGATTTAGCTACGGAAGCATCATACGAACGACGACGAAGCATTTGCTTTTCCTGAATGCTTTTACTCCAAAGTAAATGCTTTTGCTGTTTGCTTGTACTTCCTAGCATTTGCTTCTTTTTTTTCTTTTCATATGACCCAATATTCTCAACGGTTTAGCTGGGACGCGCGTTTTTGGTTTGAGGCGCCGTGCTGTAGATCTGTTTGCAAGCTGGCATCACAGGGCGTATTCAAACAATGTTGTGTCTACATGTACACGAGAACGGGCTTTGGAATGTCGATAACCATCACACAACCATGAATTCGCCCGCACTTTCCACCCTTGGGCAAAAGTAAACGCAAACGACAATAGCAAGTTGTATTGAGGGTATTTGGCCTAACATGTACATACAACTCAAATAAATTACATTAACAGAAAAGAAGACATTATTCATCTAAGTTGAGTGCTTTCTAAAGAAAACCTGTTCGCGAGTATGCACATAATCTACGAAATGGTTCGGCGCAAGCTTTCTACAGTCAATGGTAGGCTGTCAATAACGTGTCATTGGTAAACACGAACGGGGTAAAAAGGAATATAGTCGGGCAATTTTGAGTGAAGAATTCCAAATTCTAGATGGGACATGTTTACAGCCATTCAAATGGCAGCAAATTAAACGGGCTGGAGGAAAGACTAATCATGATCGAAACCCGTGAAGGATTTCTTGTGATGTGTAATTAATCGACTTCCACCTGTTCAACATTCACGCGTGAAAGTGACCTTGTGTTTCAGAAGGATTGGGTGTCCTGTGTTGTTTGCTCAAAGTCAGGGCACTGGATCGCATATAATGCAGATTAACTTGGAAAGAAGATGCAGCCATTGATGTGGCTCGTCTAAAAGAAATATTTCCTAATATAAAAGTCAAGTGTTTTATGAAATGACAAGCTTGGTGTTCATCGATCGCTGTTCGTAATACTCATTTTGATGGTAGAAAACGTGAACATTCCTCCTTTTCCCCGACCTGTTATGGCTGAAACCAATTTGTACCGGCGTGTTGCGGCGAAGTCAAAAGCTCGATTTTTAATGAAATCTTCGCTTCCCTTGCGTGTGACCTGGTTTAGACCTCAGATGGACAAATTGTTTTCATGTGCAATGTGTGTGTCGTGATTATATACGACGGGGTCTCACCTGCTGCAGTATTTCAGACAGGTGCACAGGTGAAAGGACGCCGCCGCCTTAAAGAATTCCTGATGGAAGCAGGTGCGGTTGGAAAATGTGACCCCAAAAGGTTGCGAACACTTTTGTTGAATTTTGTAGGAGTTGGCCCTCAGCCCCTCTGTAATAAGTCAATTGACGTTTTCACCTAAAAATCTATTTGCACAAAAACTGGATTCCAAAACAGATTTTGTCTGCAGAACTAGTTTTCTTAAAACAGATTCAAACGGAATTTGGTCGGAAGCAGACGAATTGCCGTTTGTGAAATTGTCCTGGGCTCATTCTTTAAAATTTTACTGATAAACAAATTGCAATTCTTTTTTTTTAATACAAAGTAAAAGGCAATTGAGCATCTTTTTGAAATCAAAAAGGCAGAGTCCAAGAGGAGTTGTCATTTGCAATTTGGTGGCATTGAGAAGTATGGCCTATTTGTGGCTACCGGAAATTAGCAGTTTTCTACACGCGCAATCAAAGAAATTAAGTAATTTGGATTTTGGTTCGCCTGAAAATGTGTTTTAAATTTCGGTCTGTCTTTCTTTTCTTTTTTTTGTGGGGAAAGGAGTAAGGGGTGGATGGAGATGTAGATATGTGTTGACGTTCAAACAGGCGAATATAATAAAATGTATCCAGGGTTACCTCAAATGCATCATTCTTTCTCAATACAATGCCGTACCTTTGCAGTAATGTAAATACTCTGCTGTCACATGCGACTTGAAATCGAAAATAAAAATACTGATAATGAAATTTATTCATACCTTGGGAAACTCTCGGTACTTGTGTCTGAGAGACGGTATTATTATAATTTCAATGGCACTCACAATTCTTTGCAAAACTCACCCATTTTCAGAAAGAATTATCAAAGTAATTGAATTCGCAAAATGTTTACTAAACCTTCGGGGGGGGGGGCAAATAACAAAATTCAACTAAAATTTCCAAAGGGACCTTCTTTCAAAAATTACATTGCAGTATTCATGGTATTGCCACCAAATTACTTCAACGTGTTCAAATGGGACACTGGTCTATTCCATTTGCTTTCATTTGCTAATGTTAGCGTGTATATCTCAGTCGCAAGACTGGAACAGGAAAGATGCGTGACCATGATGTTAACGAACATTATCAAGGGTACCAATGACATTTAAGAAACTCTTATTTACAAACCTGTGTCATGTCCAGGAAATGCCAAAACGGTCAACTCCAAATATTAATCGTTTATGACATGCAGTGAATTAGTCTGGAACTCATACGGGTTAAGTAGAATTGAATGAATCAAGACATTTTTACATGTTCAGAATAAGACATGGTGAGCAAGTGTGTGCCAGAACTGACATTCCATTTTCAACCTAACTTATTTAATCAATTCTTAACATGTAATTTGTGTTAATTTTACCAGGATCGGTCGCATTAGTTCTCATGGGGTCATGCGTTACATGAACAACAATTAAACTTTTTTAATCAAAAAATATTTAAAAAAAATGTAAAAAAACGAGTACTGCAATACAATATTTTCTCATAAAAAAATTAAACAGTAGGCCCTATATGTAAAATTGTCCACCAAGATTAAGCCTTTATAGTAAAATAGACAATTACAAAGAATTCACTTTCCAAATTTCCGAACATCGCGTATGAGTAACATATTTAAATGTTTTGCTTTGGTTAAAGTTTGCGGAGAGTTGTACTACATTTGGTTATTCGAAGAAAAAAAATATACCAAACAAATAATCCTTGAAAAACTGCGCTGGCACGTGATGGGCACTTTTAACGACTGTCAAGGTTGATGAATTTTATCACTGACAGTATAGCTTTCCAAACCTAGCACATCCGGATTTGCATGCCTTTAACAGAGTTATTACCATTGTATTGATTCTAGCGATAATGTCTCTTTGTTTTAATCCGCTTTCTTAAAAAGGATGGTCTACGGTTTCAACCAAAAGGACTTACTATTTGACAAATCGTCGTGTTTAGTGGCGTATCAAGCGGGGGGGGGGGGGGGGGGGGGGGAAGGGGCAAGTTGTGTCTCTGCCAGAATTAGAGTTTCTCGAATTTATTGTGAAGTTCTGTTTTGTAAGATTTTAGCATCACAATTTTCAAAGCCCCCGTGTGTAACAAAATAAATGTTCGGGTCACTGTATTGTAAGGTTATTTATGTCTTCAGGTTGTGCAGGAGTGGGACGGTCCATGGTGTTGTTGACCTGATTTCTGTGCGTCACATTTTGAGTATCATTCATCCCATGCCTAGCCTGCGCATACATGTATAGCCTAGGTCTAATTTATTTTTGCTCACTGCTCTGCAACTCAATTTTACGTAACAGTTAAGACACATTGACAATGACGTCATGAAAATTCAGTGGCAGGTGTGTTGCTTTTGTGCTGTCATAGGAGCGTGGTGAATAATCAAAAGACACAAGTTTTTATACATTTACAGGCTGGCATGGCATTTTTTTACTTCCACGAGAACAGATATTTAAGCTTTTTTTCGGGAAGGGTCAATTTAAGAGAATCATTGAATAAAGTCAAAAAAGAGCCTTTTTTTGTGGTACGATCATTGTGTATTAATTATAATTTCCCACAATCTAATCGTTGAATTGTGGAACGCGAGAATATCTGTGCTTTCCCTCCTTTTAAGGCTTTGTTTTCAGTGCATCCGTAATGTGGTACACTGATCATGTCACACTCGGCAGCCGTAAATGGTTGGCTTTCAGTCTCGGAAATTATACGGAGACGCGTAAACGGCACGCAATAAGAACGCGGTCATTTTAGATTGAGCCATTACCGAGATAAACACGATTCTGGCCTTGTTTGTTCCCGTATTTGTCTGGTGTGTTTTCCCAACAAAAATACTGGGTTTAACTTTCTTCTTCCTGGATTTGCAATGATTCTTTCAAACAGTTATTATATTGTGCTTTGAACCTGTAAAGGATGACACATCAAGGATGTAGTAATTACAATGTGGTTTTTCCGATACTTTCTCTTGAGTGACGTTTTCAATATTATTATAGGTAATAGGTTTTCAATTAGAATGCATTTACTTACTTACTTAATGCCTTGATGATGCCTAGTGGCACATAGGCCATCAACAAAGCTCTTCATCTTGGTCTTTTCTTTGCCAGCTTTTCCAGTTCCTTCCAGCTGTATCCAAGGGCGGATCCAGAACACAATTTTTTTGGGGGGGGCCAAAAAAATTTTTGGTCCCCCAAAAAGTGGGTAAAAAAAATTACGGCGTGGGGTTCGGGGCCCGCTTAAGGGCCCCGAAAATTGTTTGGATTCTAGATGCTCTGTGGTGCGATCTGAGGCAATTTCTGACCACTTTAACCAATGTTTTTTTGAGGAAAAGATGGTGGTGTACTCATTGCCTGCCTTTATTGCGATGTCACATAAAAAAAAAAAAAATTGGTTTCGTTTTTTGGGGGGGGGGGGGGGGGCCATGGCCCCCTTTGGCCCCCCCCCCCCCTGGATCCGCCCTTGGCTGTATCCCATCTGTCTCGCATCAGCCATTGTGTCTCGCTGCCAGGCGTTCTTTGGTCTTCCTCTATTTCTTTTCCCTTGTGGATTCCAAGTCAAGGCTAGTCTGGTGATGCTTGAGATCGGCTTCCTTAGAGTGTGGCTGATCCACCTCCATTTGCGCTTCAGGATTTCCTCCTCAATTGGGGTTTGTTGAGCTCTCCTCCACAGTTCCTGGTTTGAAACATGTTGCTGCCAGTATATGCGGAGGATTCTTCGCAGACACTTGTTTACAAATGTTTGGATCTTCTTCATTATGTTTTTTTTTGTGGTTCGCCATGTCTCTGAGCCAAAGAGTAAGACTGACTTGACGTTTGAGTTGAAGATTCGGATCTTGGTGTGGGTAGAGTACTTCGTCGAGCTCCAAACCTTAGACAGCATTAGGAATGTTGTTCGCGCCTTACCGATTCTTGCCCTGACGTCATTATCTGTGCCACCCTGCTTGTCGATGATGCTGCCCAGGTAGACGAAGGAGTTCACTTCCTCCAAAGCTTTACCGCCAAGAGTGATTCCTGTGTTCCCAGCAGCATTCACTGTCAGTAGTTTGGTCTTGCCGCCGTAAATCCCCATCGCAATTGGTGCTGATTCTTCTTCTAGGGTGTTGGACTTGTTCTGCATCTGTCTTTGTCTGTGAGAAAGGAGGGCGAGGTCGTCTGCAAAGTCGAGGTCGTCTAGCTGTACCCAGGGTGTCCATTGTATCCCATTTCTTCTTCCTTCCGTGGTACGTTTCATGATCCAGTTGATCACGATTAGAAAAAGAAATGCATGGGGAAAGAAGGCAGCCTTGGCGAACTCCCGTCTTCACTTCGAAACCCTCGGTAAGCTGACCGTTGTGTATATCTCTGCACGACATTCCCTCATAGGTGTTTTTGATGAGGTTGATGAACTTCGGTGGTATGCCATAATGGTCAAGGAGCCTCCATAGCACGTCTCGGTCAACACTGGCAAAGGCTTTCTCGTAGTCGATAAAGTTGATGAACAAAGAAGAGTTCCATTCTATGGACTGTTCCACGATGATGCAAAGAGTAGCGATCTGGTCAGTACATGAACGATCTCTTCGGAAGCCTGCCTGTTAGTCTCGGAGAATGCATTTAGTCAGGGCTCAAACATCTTGAAGTTACCTTTCAAGTGATAATCCAGTGCGTGCTTCTTTTTGCATCCGTTGAGAAAATATTCTTTCGCCTTTGAAACATATATAATTTTTGAAAAGAAATTTACCCTGCAATTTAACAACGAAATTTAGATTTTAATTATGAATTATTTACTATCATAACCTAACCAATACCAATATTATCAACGATGAGTGAGCAATTACAGAATCAAGTTCAATTGAATGTTATTAAAGACACTTTTTAGATTAACGCTTGGCGAGTATCGAAAACAACCTCCCTTTATCCAAGGTTAAGTTATTGAGTAAAAAAACCCAAACAATAAGGTTTACTTCAAAATGTCTGTTCCCTCATTATGATACATTTTGAAGTACCTCGTAAGCAGCTAGATTCCTTGGATTGAAGTCATCCTAACGCAACGATTATATAAATCCACACTGATGTAAAACGTAACATTTTCTCGCTTTAACTCAATCGCAGACAAGTATTCCCGATCACATAGCGGCCAATTAGCAAGTTTAGAGAGATGTGCTTTGTTGTGGTCAACCGTTATACATTGACACTTGAAGGGCAGTTGTAGGCTCAGAGCAACAGTTAATACAACAATTGAGCCAAACGAAGCAAATGTATCATGTTGGTAAAAAAAACCCATGGCCTTTTTAAGCAGTAGCGGATCTAGTGCCCCCCCCCCACACACACAATCAGCCGCTGACTAATGTTATGATAGTAAAATGGGGTCGAAAATAATAAATGGAATGCTAAAGTTCCAAAATTTATTCTTGAATTGTCTTAGAATGCAGGGAAGGCATCGTAGATTTCAAAATCTCCCAGAGCATACTTCCGGACCCCTCTGCAGGGCGTGCCTTCGGCATGCCTTAGACTCGCCCCCCTCCCGTTGAAAGCTAGATCCGCCCCTGTAAAGCCCGAAACAGTACGACTTGTCCTCACTGTCCCTTGAGGAATTACCTTAATACCGACGATACCTGCACTTTAGTCGTTTATATTTCTTGTTTATTTAAAACTGCAGTTATTGGAAGTGGCAAGGATGAACAACGAACTAAATGACGAGTGAGAGCTTAACCTTGAGACCAACAGCCAGCCTGCCGTCAAGACAACTCAACTTCATGTCAGAACCAAATAATGAAAAATCTGTCTCTTTCTAACCAAAAATAAACCTACTGAGGATAATGACCTATGCATTGCGCAGCGACAAGAAATGACGTTCAAGTTAAGAGTGCAGAGTTCAATATGCGATATTCAGTGACAGCGGTACCGATCAAAATGTTATGGTCAGCTTCAAAACTTGCCAGAGGATGGAATCTATACCGCTAGTCAAGCAGTGTGTTGAATTTTGCATTCTTGATCACAGTGATTCAGACGCATTGGACTCAATGCAAATGACTGACGTCGTCAACTCTTCTTTTGCTTTCACTTTGCACGCATTATTATATTGGGTTTTGTCCTTTGTCTTTTCTTTCCGTGAGGTATACAGCCTAGCACATGTACATCAGCTTCTTCTTCGTTTTTTTCAAGTATAGAATGATAGTCCTATGATGACAGTGACTAAATGGAGCTTAGATAAATATTACACGACTAAAATATTGAAATCTCTCGACGGATCACTTTTCATTTTTAATTTTACAATAGGTTGCGTGTACTTTGAGACAAAATGCATTATGTTCGATTTCAATTTCTTGTTTTCGAAAGTTTTCAAACGTAACTAAAGAGACATACTTGTATGACTTATTTGAAATAAAGCTGTCTAATTATTGTTAAATATCCTGTGCTAATTTAGAGCTTCTCTGTTTCCCAAAATATGTTGCAAACAAAAGGAAAATAGTAATAATAATATTTTAGAAGAATTTGTTATTTAGCTTGGGCCAGTCCTTCTTTTACTAAACAATGCAACAAAGTGTTTGTCAAAGTTGATATTAGAAAATGAATGTATGATAAACTGTGAGATTCAGTTAAGCACCTCAACGAACATACCAATGTTTGAATTTGTAATTAACTTGTCACTCTTAAATTTGCAAGATGTTCCGAATTATTTGGAAGTCAAAATGATTCAAAGGGAAACAGACGTTAGTGATTCTACATGTACTTATAGACTACACAAATGACAAAAAAGTCCATGCATCGTACTAATGAAAGAAAAAACTACATTTGAACGGTTTCGTTATGTTCCATGTTAGTTAAAAACTATAACAAAAATTGAATATAGAGTAGTTGTACATATTCAATTTTAATTGAACTTTATTTTGTACGTTGTTGGATATCGCTTGAGTGAACTAATGATCGACCAATAAAACCGGTACGAACAAGGGGGTTATAATGTATACGGTTCAACTACAACAGTTGCCACATGACTGTGAGCACACGCTTTCAATGAACAATTCTCTGATAAGAAGTCTATATAGAAATCACTTTATCTCATTGTCTATCGGTTGACTCTCAAGAAAACCCCTTTTTGGAACCTAAATAAGTTTTGATAGATTGACATCTTCCGAGGAAGCCATGAAATCAGTTAAGAACTTTCACAGTCTGTCCATTATTATCAGGTTAAGAAGCACTGTCTTATTCAAGCCAACTAAGGCCATGTAGGCGTTTTGTAGTCTGTTTGATGCAAACATGATGTTGGAAAATTACATGACCTTGCAAGCCTCACTTCAATTCTATAGAAAACGATTTGTGTCATTATTTTAGGGAAATTGAAAATTGTATTTTCCATCTGATGTTCCACGTGTGATTCTTACTCGTTAAATTTACAAGTACATTGAGTGTACGTGTTTGGGAATAGCTGGTTAGTGTTGCTCTTTAAATCATTCAGCTCCTCTCTGTGATATTCCCCCCACTATCAGAGATACATTACGTGTACTCGATCATAACAAAATAATATGTAATGTTACAGCAATATTCCTTACTAGCGAACATTTAAAAAGACTCCTATCGGATTCTGTATGCCTGAGAAAATTTTTGTTTCTATCATTGTAAAACTCAATATGCAAAAGTTGGAAAAGCGTATTGTAAAAAAAGGGGTCAGATGTGAAAAGTAAGGTTTAGTGTAGTCAATGTTAGTTTCATTTTAACATATTTTCCGAGAATAAATTTTGGTTTAGCTGCATTATATTGGCGTCACTGTCGTGTCTTTTGCCTCGATCTGTTCGTGATTTTGTAATTTAATATTACGGAGTCAATTATAAATTCAACTATCTATCCTGTTGACGTTGTTCATTATTCTGTCACGTTGCGGAGTAAACTTATTGCATGACTTGGTATACGTTATAACTTGGACAAAAGACTATATTCGAAACGAAGAAAAAAAAATTGGAGGGCGTACAAGCAAAAACAACTAAACTGAATCACCTCTAAAATTTGTCGAAACCAGTATACGCAGCGGCAACATTTCATCGACAACCACACTTACAATAATTACTGATGGGATGGAATTTGCGTCGGAGAGAAGTAAATTTTAAGTTGGGTTTGGCCCTTCACCGACGTATTTTTGTAATGAAGCGGTTTGTAATATAGAAACGTACAGTAACCACAGTACCGGACAAGATTTAAAAAAAAAAAGTTACCACAATATGTACCTAACACCAAAGCAGTGGCGTTAATGTGTACTGGCGAGTGGGGGGGGGGGGGATGGGGGATGACCAAAATCCAAAAATGTCCGACCATGGAAATTTCAAAAGGGGGGGGGGGGGGGCTGGACATCACATTACACTAGGTGGCGCTCTTCGGAGATAGATGTATAGCAATATGTATACTCGTGCTTACATCAAAACGGCGCATTTTAAAAGGTTTTGTACTTTGTTTCTACACTTTTCAGTGCTTTTGAATACATTTTGGTTGTTGGGATGTTCGAAACTAAAAATACCTCGAAATCCACATTTTTCTCTCATCACAAAGAATGTGTGTGTGTGTGTGTGGGGGGGGGGGATGATTCAATAGCCCATCCCCTTGTAAAAAAGTGTGTGTGGAGGGGGGGGGAGGAATATATACCCCCATCCTCCCGGGATTTACGCTCCTGCACCCAAGCAATGCACAACACCCACTGTATCACCAACAGTGTGCATCTTAATTTCTCAAAGGAATCACAACTAGCAGCAGTAAAAAAAAAGCTGAAGTTTAATCGGCAGCCACCATCTTGCGTCACTTTTGCTGCTCAAATTTGCCAAGAATGCTTCGCTAACAATATTTATGGAGTTTCTCACTGAAACGTTATTGCCAGCGAGCACGATTTTCATCAATTCCATGATTTCGTTCCCGATCAAAAGATTCACAGAAGACTACCTTGTCCTGGATCGGGCGGTTGGGGGCTGATCAAGACATGGAATCGTTTATTTGATACTTGACATGCCTTTGGATTGACCACGGCGTAGCCGCGTCCTTCGCAATTCAGCTTCTCAGTTTTTTTTTGGAGGGGGGAGGGGGAGACCTTCGAAAAGGGGTTAGAATCAGAAAGACATTTCCCTGCACTACAGGCAAATTACATGACAGGAAGACCCATTCCTTCATTATGCTTTTCGATGACGCTACACTACAAAATCAGATTTTAAAAATTGCAAAAAGCGTTTAAATGTAGCCTTTTTAACTGTATTTTGTAAAATGGCCTTGTACAAGTCCAGGTTGTTTTTCTCATGTTTTCTGCTTTACTAATTTGAAACATTGTAACATGAAACAGGTACCTTGGCGCTGCCAGCACTAATACAATAGCGTATGCAACGTGCACACGATCACCTGAGCTTGAAATTAATGTGGAAAAACTTCAACAGGCTAGGAGGCCATCAGAAAGTCTTGATAACTGCCCCCCCCCCATGTCACAATGGCCACATCGTCCCGATCGACATCCATCCATCCGCCCTGGCCATTATCGCATTTTATCGCCTGAAATCACCCGGTAACTTGTTTGAGGATGCAAACATGTATCGTTTGGTCCCTCGGGAACTTCCGCCCCTTAAAATCTCCTTCCCTTTCCGTTTCACTTGGTTCCAGCAGGTAATGAATGGTCTGTGCCGGAACGAACTACTCGGTTTTTTATTCAGACAAGTTGAATTAATCCGCAGTTTGACACGTGTCCAACTGTTGATTGAAATGGTAACCTTAAGGCCATTTTAACTATCGTCTCCCCTACCCGTGTTGATTTCAACCGGAACTGGGTCTCATCGAACACGGGTAGGCGGGGCAAACTAGTCACACTCACGGGTCGGCTGTACATTTTTACGAGGGTTAGATTTTACCCGTGTAGAGCGCTAGACCCGTGTGGAAGCCGTGTTGAATTCTTGCTTGTGTGCAAGGGGCTCCCCAAATCTCCGTGTCGGACCCGGGTCCGTCATTGAGATTGTAGACAGTACGAACGGCCCTTAAACACTGTAGTTTACGAAGGCAGATCAAACATGAGCGTGGAAACAGAGTAAACAAAATGGGTAGGTCTATGTAAAGCCAAGTTTCTGAAAGAGAGGGTTAAAATAATTTTATTTGGAAAACGAAAGCCAGGGGGCAAGAAATATATTACCATTCTTTAATTTGCAAAAGGAAGCATCCGGCATTATGTCTTCAATCCTGCCGCACAAAAACTGTGGTAGGATTTTTGATTGTATCACTCATTAAGATGAAAGTCCTCGAGTTAATGTTCTACTTACATTCTAAGTTAATGTTTTTCTAATCGTTCATTAAATTATAAAGTGATCATTTTAAATGAAAAATAAAACAAGATTGTTCACACTTCCTTCATTAAATCTACTAATCGATGTGTCTCTGATGAATATTCACACATAGATCGTTTGCACCTCAGCCATTTTGAGGTGAGTAATTTTGTTCAAGAAGGATACGCATGAGTAGACATCTGGTGCATTTATTGTTAATGAATTAACAAAACAAAATACACCTGCTGGACATTGAGACTGAGCGGTTGCACTTTTAAAATCGCGCCGGCGCTGGCCTGCCCTCATATACGCAGGCGTAACGCAGAGATAATTTACATGCTGTGCAGTGTTTATGAAAACAATTTTTATGCAACGCAATATACAAGGTGTATAAAAAAAGTAATCCAAAAAAATGGGCTCATATGTAAAGGTTAGCAAATTTGACAATGTTAATGTGGTTCCATCTTAAAGGGTAGTTCATTAGCTTTAAATGGATACCTTAATTGCAGCTGTTTAGTCACAGATGACTGAGCATCAATGATTGCAAAACAAAGTCCAAAAAAACTCTTTTCCAAGTTTGCTGAATAAGTGGTGAGTAAGCTGTCGGAGGAATGTGCTGTCGCAGCTGTGGACAGTGCGTCAAGAGGGGTACGTTAGAGGTGTAGGTGCATAAAATAGTGCATAGTAATGTTGTCCATGAATGATTGATCATTTCAGAGATTTTGTTTATCATCACAAACTGGCAATGACATTTCAAAAATCTTTAAAACATAGCTTGCAATGAGCATATAGCCAAAGCCATGCCAAGTTAAGCACGACCAAGCTAAGTAATGAGATCATTTATGCATTAGGTATTACTTTAATGAGTTAACAGAACAAAAATCTTTGGAATGAGTGATTTAATCATGGAGCATGATACTCCATTTATGCTTAAACACTTTCAACATGTCTTTCTCCTCGCCATTCAACAAATATTCCACTGCGACTGCGCACTTTTCTGAACAGTTCAATTCACTGAATCAGGTAATCTTGGAAAAAAGTAGGTGTTGCTGATGATAGACAAAATCTCTGCAATGATCAATCATTCATGGACAACATTGTTATGTACCATTTTATGCACCAACATCTCCAACATACCCTTTTAACGCACTGTCTACAGCGACAGCGCATTCATCCGACATGCAGCTTAACTCGCCACTTATTCAGCCAACTTGGCAACGGAAGTTCTTACGCCTGTGTTTTGAAATCAATGGCGCTCAGTCATCCATGACTGAAGAGATGCAATGAGATATCAATGAAAACCTAATGATCTACACTTTAAGATGAAGCCGCTGTGACAGTGTTCAAGTTAATAACCTTTGCATATTAACCCATTATTTTAAGATTACCTTTTTATACACCCTGCATATGAAATAAACGAGTATTTTACAACCTGGACACGTGACCGTTCTAGACCAATGAAATTACAGTATCAAAGACACGATTTAAAAAACATGTTGATGTGGAAGTTCTTGTTCAATATGGTTTTTCAAGTCAAAATGTGATGAGAGTCGGAAGCATGGCGAGTGGGAGAATGACTGTGGAGACGGATGGGGAGATCGGGACGCCGGCCAAACAGCTTTATTAGAATATCTTGACGACATCTGACGACTTTGCAGCGGTTTACAGCCAAGGATCGGCAGCAATTAGAAGGCACTCGTCAACTGTCATATTACACGCCCCAATTCAGGCGTCTTTCCACAGTCAAACCGACCGTGTGCTTTTCAGCGGACGACCGTCACCCTGACGTTTTCAGCGAGTATAAAGACCCTCCATATGGAGCTGATGCTTCTCACTAGTGCTACCCTTGGGTTCAACTAGGTACCTCGATAATCAAGGGGCGTTCCTTATGAGACAAGCTCTTCGATTGCTGATTGGGTAACTACGCGATGACTAATAAATACTATTTCACATCATATAAATGAAAACAACAAACAACAACAAAACCTCTGTCATTGGTCCGTTGCCAGACCGTGGATTAGGAAAGGGTTTTTAAAATGTTGCCACGCTAGTTACCTGAAGTAATTCACGTGAAAAGGTCGAGCCAAGATAATCTTTTAACTGTGATAGACTGCTGTGTCTATTATGTCTAGACGCAGTAAGTGCGAGGGAAGAAATCGTTTATGAAGTAAAGAAAGTTTGGTCCAAGTATATAGATGCATTCGAGGTTTTTTGTTTCGGTTTTTGCTTTGGGTTTTGTTTCGGATTTTGCTTCGGTTTTGGTTCTGGTTCTGGTCAGTTTCTGGACGATTTGTGTCGGTTTTTTTCAAGAGTTTGTCGGGTCGGATGAGTTTGGATGATTCAATCTCTATGGTGGCCTTGAAGGGACATATCCGGTCGTGAATATGTTTGCTACGTTGTGAACATTTTTCAAGACTCGTCATGAAACAAATTCACGGCGTCGCAAAAATATTCACGACCGGTTATGTCCCTTCATGGCCACTATAAACCTCTGATCGTTGTGACGGATCCAGGATTTTTTTCGGGGGCGTGGGGGGGGGGGGAGGATGGGGTGTTTAAATCTTTTTTTTTAGGGGAGGACGGAAGAGACATTGCGGTAACAGCAGGTTCCATGCGGGGTTGGACTATGGGGGCCTAATCTGGAGGGGCCACACAATGGGTCTGGAACAATTTCAAACGATACATGTATACAAAGCTATATTTTGCCTTCCTCTCAGTCTGAGCGGGGGTAACAACGAGAGGATGGAGAAGCCCCGGGGGGGGGGGGGGGGCGTGGCCCTAAGCGCCCCACCTTTTTATAGTTACGCCGCTGGTTGAAGTCAATATGTACATAAGATAATGAATCTTGATTTTCAAAATTGAGTGATGACGATTTTCAGGAAACTTAAAGAAATCTGAGACTTTTTTCGTTAAGATAATTTGCCATTAGGGGGAGGGGAGGGTGGTTAGCCAACCCAACCACACCTTGGTTCTGCAGTTTTCATCAGATTCGTTTGGATTCGATTTTCATGTTCACTATTTTTGATCAAGGAAAACCGCCCCGAACCGACCCGAAACCTAAACCCACCCGAAAAAATCGAATAGCTGGCTTGGACAACTGCGTCCGCTTTTCGTGCCTGAATTTACCGGCATCGCGTGAAAATCTAAAGCTCCTGTCACACTGTCACGATGTAGCCTCCCGATCACGATAAGACAGTGCTGAGACGCAAGACTCGACGACATCGTGAAACTCCGAACGACATCTTGAGCGCCGTTTCGGCATCCTACAGGTCGTACATGGTCGGCCGTGGAGCGACGATCAGTTTCAACAGTTGAAACATATTATCGTGATGGTCGGCCAAAAATCCAACACGGATCCAAGTCTGTTCTCTGTCTGTACTCAAACGGTTGTGTCGTAGCGAAGTCGAAAAGACATCGCAATAGTCTGTAAGAGATCGGCAGTGGTCGTACATGGTCGGCCAATTTAATTTAGCCGACTTTGATACGACCATTACGAAGTGAAATTCCGAAAATAGCGTCACTCTGTCGTTTCTGAGTCGTTTCGGCATCGGTTCCCGGTCTTTTGTGTCGGTACTCTGTCGGTTATGTCGCAACGAGATCGGGACTCCGTCGTGAACAAATTCAATTGAACGGATCCAAGTCACAGAGAAGTCGATATATTCGGTTCGAGGTCGTTTCGGAGTCGTAGTATTAGGGGACGACATCGCAGCACATTCTGATCATGGTCTGCAGACTGGAGCTCGGAAGACGAAATTTGAACTTGGCGCCACATTTCCTACGTATTTGGTACGATTTTCAAGATATTTTTAAATCTCATTATCTTGGCGGGCTCTTGGTCTTTGGTCTTGGATGTGTGACAGTAACTGTATGATGACGGTATGGCACTCACAACGTGACCTACTGCAGTGGGTCTACATGTACGTTACAGACTGCGCGATAGACCGCAAACAATTTTGGTAATACCGTGCACATGACTCTGCAATAAATATTGCACCGTGCACCGTGTGAATTTCCGAACTGTTTCTTTTTTTTTCGGTTGAATTTGGGTTTTTCCAAAATGGCTTAGCCGACCCGACCCGACCCGAGCCGGAAATCGCAAACGCAAAACCGAAACCGACCCGACCCCGCGACCCGACTGAAATGATGGACAAATCGACCCGACCCGACCCGGAGTCGGTTTCGGGTCGGTTTCGGGTCGGGTTTGCAAAACAAAGTTGGGGCAATTGAGCCGACTCGATGCACAACAAAAGCCCGCCTTATTAAGATGGTTATACTACATTATGCCTGCGCCCCATACACATATACACACAATAATTGATAGACAACCCTGTGTAATCAGTTGAATTGCACTTTGCGCACCATTTCTATCCATATCTGCCTCCAAGAAAGGGAATATTTTCACATGAAAAAACACCTAACAGCATATTATAAATGGTAATAAGGACGACGGCAATTAAGTATGCGTGATCCTTCTCATTTTTTTTTGCAAAAACGACGAGCAATTTGACTTTGTATTTCAGCCAACGTTACTCCTCCACTCATTAGCGTATTCAAAGGTGACATTTCAAGAATAGTACAATGAGAAATCTTCAGCAAGTAGACAGTTTGTCTGTAAGTACAGGCCAGGTCGTTCAAAGAAATGAATACTGGACTTCGGCGCAACCCCATCCGGCTAACCACTGCCTGCGCGACACCCTCAAGTGTCTATATGAGTGCTTCCCAATAGATACACTTCACAGTGGCGTAGGCCTCTCCGCCAGCAAAGTGCATTATATAATGCGGTGCGTTTTCAGTAGTGCTGTACAAGTGCAGGAAAAAGTACGAAGTACCCATCAGAAAAAGGGCATTTGAAGTCTGAGCACTGAAATGCCCATTACACTGCGATTTCTAATGGTTTTTACTTTTTACTGATTGTTAGTGGTCATCATTAGTGATGTTGGCATCACATGACGCGGTTTGGAGGTGTCAAACGAAACCACGCACCTTGGTTTTGAGTTGCAATGCAAAAACAAACTAAAGAAATTTAACAATGATCGCACCAAATAACACACTCATTCAAGGCTCAGATTGTCCATAATTGTTGCATTGAAAGATGTACAGTGCGAGTCAAAAAGACAACACTCACCATTCTCATTTCAGAAAAAAAAGGATTTGATTTATTCCTCTTACAAAAGACAAAATCTGACAGTAAAAATATATTGTTTCAGTCTTGATTCAAATTAAATCTCATTTGTATTTAAATAATGTAAGTTCGCGTCTCTGGTGCTGACTTAGTCTTGGCCCAAGACGTCAGTGATCAAGAGCGATAGTTGAAATGTTTATATGTAGCGCCCTTGCACACTTGATTGATTACGCTCTCTCACTAACGTCTTGGTCATTTCGTAGCAATGGAGGCGTGGCAATTTTTAATTGGACCGTCTGTATACATTTGAACAAAACGGCAGTTCCCATTTGCCGGAGTAGTCGCGCCTTCGCACCCCGTATCACCACGTCGCGAATGTGTACAACAATCGGGCGAGCCTTTGAATTATTTTCTCGATCGCTGACAGGTTCTAGGACAGCGATATGATGCTGGGTCATCGTCACCGTACGTACATGTTTAAAGCCTGTATGTTTACAGCTGTTGGGAGAGCCTTTGAACTATTTCTCGATCGCTGATTGGTTCCGTGGGAAAGCCTACGGAGAAAATAAAGAAAAAGTTAAGCCGCTGATATGAAATGGCCAAGAGAATAGTGCGAGTAGGCCCGCTGGTCTAATTGTTGTGCCATTAGAGGGCGCACTATGGACTATCATTTCGTTTCAAAGGAAATTGATATACAATAATTTCGAAGCGATTGCCGCAAATTTCGCCACACACATCAACTGAAAATGTGTTTCTCGACATTTTTAACCTGCCGCTAGAGGGCGCTTGAACATCTCATGACGTCACCGATATTTTTTGTGTAAAGTTCAACATTGGCAGAGACTAACATCGTTGAAAGCAAGTTCACATCTTTTTCCAATTTCAAAATATTAGGCACTTTCGGTTTCTACTGGAAGGAAGGGCTCACGTGATTTTTTTGTTTCCTTTTCTTCTCTTATTTTCATTTTTTAACTCAGCTGTTTGAGTTGTTTGACGAAGTGATTAAGACTTGTTGGATGCGGAAATTTCAAATGTTGCGGTAAGTTATTCCAAGCCTGGGCACCCCTGAAGTTAAAAGTTCTTCTTCCATTTTCTGTTGTGTGGGAGAACCACATTGCCAACAGTGCTATTCCTAGTTTGATGACAGTGTAGTTCAATTGAAGTTCATACATGTTTTCATTTTGACAAATAGTTATTGAAAAAAGTGTCTTGAAGAATAAAAGTAATTCTTACAATAACAATAGGTGTTAGGCTGAAGGCCCAACCTAAACATTTTGTAATTTACCCTACCACTATGGACCTTATACACGAGGTAGCCATATTTGTCGTGTTTCCTGAATGTATTTCATAAATTGTTAACTGTTGAATGGGATGGCGCCAGACTATTTATGCAGCCTTATTTTACTTTCACTTTTTTTAAATCTGGCTCAATTCATTAGGGACTGTTTAATTACAAATTTTAAATTATTTATTTAAGCATCCTGGAATTATTTATTAATGTACTTGCTTTCATCTCTTCGCACGTTCCAAAAATGAAGATTTTACCTCACTTTATGGCCGACTCGTGAATAAGGCCCATTTGTGTAATAAGCACTTATTCTTCTTGCTTCCCGATTGTTGCGGGGAAATAATCCATATGCATTCTTCTCGAGATGGGGGGGGGGGGGGGGGGGAGGGGGCAAGGAGGAAAAAGGAAAAAGGAAAAAAAAAAAAAAAAAAAAAGAGGTGCGAAGCCATATTGCTGTTAATTTGATGGGGGGGGGGGGGGGGGTTAGGGCAAATGCTCCCCTGCTCACGCTCGGAAAATTGATAAATTGAGAATATAATGAAAAAGTTTGGAAATTTTGGGGAAAATTTGCTTTGCCCCCCTGGAAAAAATCCTGGCGACGCCCATGGCCTTTCATGTTGAATATAAGTACACAAACTTTTTTTGTAAAGTAATCGGCCAAAATGGCATGGTGAACCATTATGGTGGTAGGTGCTATATGTATACCGAATACACAGAGACCCACAGAATAGAGAAACCAAATGCAACCGATGATTTTACCAGTAAGCCAAAAAGTAAAAATTACCTTATAAAGATAGTAAAAAATACTGTCCCAATTGTAATGACAGAATGGAATTTTGGGAGAAATTTGCATTAGGTTAACCACTTCCAAAAATGTGAACTGTCATCACAAAATGAGCTTTAAGTCGGACTTTGTTAAGAATTGAGATAGTTATGTAAAATTACCTGAACTCTGCACAGCAAGAGCTTGCCAATGGTTTACAACATTAAGAGGCACTGAGTTCAGTAACGGAAATATAGACCACTAACTTACTTGAAGGTGTAAAAGGGATTCTTGAGAAAATGGCATTTAAAAATCCTGCAGATAATAATAGACGGGACAATTTTAGGTTTTAACCATTTGTCGGGACAAACAAATTGGAGAAAGGTAAAACGGGACTAGTATTAAGGTTAACCTGAAAACAAAAAAATTCGACCAAATTTTGACTTTTGCCCACTCCAAAATGACAATTTTCAACTTAAAGCTCATTTGGTGGTGACAGGTCACAAACTGTAAACACTTGCTATTAATGTCTACGAAATTATCGTATGCACAAAGTGTCTGTCATCAATATAGCAAATGTTATTCATTTTTAGCTGCAAGAACAGGTGTTTCTTCCAAAAAATAATTTCCGTTTCTTCGTTAAGCTAACAATTTTTTTTAATGAACGTCAATATCAAACATATTATTACCTTGAGTTTTCCGTCGCAAAATCACATCCCCATATGGGAACTACCACTGTCATGTTAATATGCAATTTTTAGATCAGCTTACAGTAACTATAAAAGGTAACATTTCGTACCTATAACGGTATGTTGGTTAGCTGCTTTGTTGTTTTCACTCAAAACGTATCAATGATCATTTTAAAAGGTAAGAAACCTTGCTTTACGTCGAAAAATCGGAGAAAAATTAAGATGCATTTTCAATGTTTTCTAAATAAGTGTGATATCTTCTGGGATGAAATTTCGACAGGTTAGCTTTTCAATAATCTGCATCAGATTTATTGCATTACGTTTCCTTGAATCGGAAAAACGTTTTTTCTTCTTAATAAACGTGACACGGGGCACATCAGCAGATTGGTCATGTGGTTGTGGCTTTGAGTATTACAAGTGCAATATGATGATTGTTGTATGAGCGCCTCCTTTTTAGCCCAGTTTATCCCGTCGATGTTTTCTAACTAAAGAGTAATTCTGGGCTGGAATAAAATTGATATTCTGATGGATTGACGTTTACAGCACGAACTCTGAACAGTGTCAGCCTATGATCATATAGCATTAACTGAAGAACATGCTCTTTCTGCTTTCAGTTTAAGCAGTAAGGTAAAAGGGTCTCAGGTTTGATAAGAATGCGATAAATCACATTGCTATGTCATAATATCCCGAAATGCTGCCGAAAACCACAATGAATTATTGGTCTACCCCAAAAGGCTAGAGAAACACGGGCTGTATCAAAACAGTGTACGCACTCGATCGGAAGGCTTTTTCTTTGGAAATAAATCTGACTGCATGCCCTTCGCGATATACATTTTAATGGGATATACTACGGAAGAATGTACTCGTCTTCAATTTCGGCAATAAACAGCAGAATTCATAATTACATGTATATTATAACATTTACATTTCATACTCAGACGAAGGGACTTAGTATGTAGAAATTACCCATAAGCGCATCATCGTTTGTTTTGCAGAAGATGATCGCAAATGACAGCGAAAATTTAATACCTGCAAAACATTAAGCGAAGAAACAACAAGTTATAATGTTTTACATTAAAAAGAATGAAATATGCTGGAAGCTTCTGTTCTAAAAACTGCATTATTTAAAAAAATTGAAGTTCAAATATGCTCCGCCCGTGAGCTTTAAGTTTTCATTGCAATTTTTTGCAGTTCAGAATTTTGTTTTACAACAGTATTCCGTGTACGTCAGTTGTTGATATATTTACTGTGCATTCTCTATTGATGCTAAAAAAAGCCATCGGTCTGTGTCTACTTAAAAAAAAGTCAAAAGCGGACGTCTATACATTTGTGTTTCCGCTACAACTCGGGGAAAAAGTTAATAATAATCGCCCTTTCCGTTATGAAATTATAAGCCTACTGATGATATTACAGAAATCAAACCGGCAGGGCAGCTCTAGATTTAAGAAAAGAAGCAAACGGTTCGACGGGAAACCTCTACAATCAATTTCGACCTAAAAATGTCTGCATAATTGTGTTACTTGGAGAGGTCCCTTTCACCTTGTCGTGTAGTGTTAATGACGTTGGCCTGGGCCATATTGTTGTCGCTGGAGTTTCGCTTATTGTATTTATGCCGACGGTTCAAACTGAGAAACGGTATGGTTAAAAGGAATTCATTTTATTGCTGTATGGAAAGTATGACTTTGAGGGAAAGAACAACACCCATGGGTGGAAAGAGCCAGTCTATGGAGACGTCGGTTTGTATGTGCAGGAAGCCGTAAACCATTCGGCATGCCCTGTCTTTCAGATCAGGAAAGAGTTTGAACAAAGAGCTTGGGCCTAGGCCTATAAATATTCACTTGGATGATCCATGTCTCGGACCAGGCACCAGACCTTGCCACACAAAAAGAAGGCCAGTATGCAACGACACAAAGACCACATGACAAGATTTACAGCAAGGTATACTGTATGCGTTTTTAAGCTCATCAGCTTTTATTATCTTGGTTATAGGCCTACTTTGGAATGTACACGACCTGCGGATATTGTGGATTTTGAAACAAAATTGGTAGATTTGAAACGAAATTTGTGTCCAAGAAAATTATTCATAGCGTGACGATGCAAGTTACTAAGTACCATAGCTAATTATGAGCCAAGAATTTTGTGCCAAAGCTAAAATCACACAGGTAGTGATGTACACTCAAAAATTAACATTAAATTCCATGGAAAGTTACTGAATATATGAATGACCAATAAAAGCGAACTCGATTTTTCAATTCAACGCCAGTCTCAACATGAGACGAATTTCTCGAAAGTTGGACGAGTCCGCAGAATGCTGCATTTGACAATTACACTTGACCAAATATGAAATCTATTGGTGTAAATTTGAAATCGGATTTAAAAATGCAGCCCAACAAAGTATCTATTCACATTCTGGAATTTTAAGGATACAAATTTTAAAGTTACCGGGAAAACCTACACTATTTTCTTAAATGTCAAATGTTATTAAATGTCAAATGTTATTATTATTAAAAAGTTCACTACATGGTGATAATAGAATTTCCACTTTTAAACGACAATGCCATTTCATGTTTTGTCGTCGGTTTTTTGGTAGGCCCTATCAACAACTCATACAGCAGCACCCAAAATCTAAAGGATGTCGAAAGGAATTAGCTACTTTACATTCAACTCATCACAAACCTATTGCTTTGCCCTTAATCTGAACTACCGTGTTTTGAAAATTATAGCAACATTTTACTAATTATATATCATTGACCTTTTAGCATGACACAGCTTCTGTCTTGATTTTCTGAGGGAATATTGTAGCGCATAAAAAGCAGTTTGAATTGTTAGCCACAGGCTACCGTATATTAGCCTGCATGTCTGTCGATAATAAGCCTTTTAGAAAAATCAAAGATGTCTTAAGCGAAATCAAATCTCCATTAGATTCACTGATTGTACTTTACAAACGCTCGGTCCCTTTCATTTCCCAATCATGCACCCATCTACCCCGTTAGTGGTTTGGAGCGTACGGAGGTGGTCGATCGTTTTCGCGTGGTGGCTGGAAGTCACAATAGTTACGTTGCACAAAACGCGCAGTCGCAGGCGCAGACGCAGTCGCAGATGCACTCGGGCTTCCCGCTATGTTGCAAGGGGTCGGATACATGTAGTAGTGTGCAAGATGTTTATGATCGTATGCGTAGTAGTGGTGTGGAGCCACTTGTGAGCCTGTTGACAAGGGAACCTGCGACTCGCGGTTATACTCATGCACGATACGGTGGTTATGAGACTGGTCCCTATCGTATGGCAGCTCTGTGTAGCTTGGGACCTGTGCTGTCGGCTGCATCATAATGATTGCTTCCGTTTCGTCATCACTCTGGTTGCTCTGGCAACACTCTCGAAATACGAAATATAAGGCACACGTGAGGATGACGAGGCAGCTTATAAGTAGAACGTAGTTTAGGTAGTACATAGCTGGGCTGAAAGCAAAGACATATGACATTTTCATTTTTTGTTTTTACTTTGAAAGTAGAAATGTATTTTCATTCTGGATTATATTAGATCCAGATGGTTATGTATCCAATGCACTAGCATTTCTTCTTCATTGAAACCATTGCACTAATGTTGTCGAAGCCGCGTTTTTACGAAATCTAGGCCTATAAGTTTTCGAAGCTTTTATTTTTCATGAAAAAGAGCAAAATTGCATAGCGTAACACCTTAATCATTTTGTTTGTATGAGTGGTTATTTTCATGTCATATTAGACACTTACATCATGTCAAATATTCTGAACGAAACAAAAAACACTGTTGCAATGCTCTTCATATAATAAATATGTCACAATATGAACAACCAAAATGAAAAGATAAAAAAAAATATTATGCACGCCTGAATAAACTGATAATAAACGCAGTTTTTGTGAAAAGCAGAATTTCATCATAAACGATGGAGATGGTGGGCTGTTTTTGGATGAAAATAATACATTATTGCCAATCATGTTCGGTTGAAGACCTCGTAAATTTTCATCATTGGAAAATGGTAGGAAAGTGCAAAGATGAGTCGAAGTCAAGTGGCTGATGATATTTTACCTTACTGTGATTTGAACGACAGTGTATATCACTCTAAAATCTCCTGGGTCAGATTGACCCAGAGTGTGAATCTATATTTGCCCACTGCAGTCCTTTTCCTGGTCAAAATGACACTTTTCTGGGTCAAAATGATCTAGACAAATGTCCTTTTTGACCAGGAAAAGTGTCATTTTTGACCTGGAAAAGGACTGAGCATATATATGAATTCAGATTCTGGGTCAATCTGACCCAGTGTTTCTGTGGTCATTACATCAGTGTTACCTTTGACCTCCAAAAGAATCCCATTTGTCGTAATAATCATCACCATTCCATCCCATGACACTATTACACACAGTCACTGCCTGCTCTGGAAAGTTGTCAGCTCTGTGGGGGAAAACAGTAAAGATGAAATATAGTCCTACAGGGTGTCCCTAACACAGGTAACCCACAAACAAAGGGATCATATGAATAAGCTATGAACTTATTGAGCAGTATTATGGTTTCATCATAAACTATAGGAGCAGTAAGCTTTCCATTTATATCTTGATTGCATTCCTCTGGTCATGCATCACTAAGTCCATTGTCTTGGTACGTGAAATGGTATGTGAAAACCTTCTTTGGATAGTTTGTTGTAAAACATTACTACGAGCATATCCAGGCATAATAAAAGTAGGTTTAAGGCACAGTTAACTTGAAACATGAACAAACCAGGATTTCTGTCAATTGTTGATTTTGTGCTGCAACTTGAGTTGCATTTTCAAAGTCTTCGACATATTTTGGCGGGCATAAGATAATGCCCCAGCCCATGTACATTGTTGTCGTGAATCGCTTTTACAACTGTTTTGGGGACAGAGTAATTAATCGCACTGTCCCATGATTGATCTGTAGAATGTCCAGTGTTGTAGAACTCGTACTCGCTCCTCACACTACTCGAGTACTTTTTGGAGTACTCGTACTTGTACTCGTACTCGATTGTCAAAGTATTCGTACTCGAAATGACGGTACTCGTACTCGGGCAGTAAAGTACTCGTACTCGACATGTCGAAATTGTACTCGACCATCAAAGTACTCGTACTCGAATAGCAGTACTCGGAGAAAAAAAATGGTATAGGCTGACTTTCCACGTCCTTATGGTATTATCAATATTTTCAGTTGGAAATGCTTGATTTGCTTGCAGAGATATCAAAGTTTCATGATTTTTCTCTGTGCGTGTCCAGACAAACACATTTAACAGCTAGCCGTGAGTGGGTCTGTATATCGGTCTGACAGGGCCTGGGCAAATTACGCACAATGAAACAATTGCAGTATGGCCGTATTCGGAAATAGAAGTAATTGTACTCGTACTCGGAATTCAAGTACTCGTACTTGTACTCGGAAGCACAAGTACTCGTACTCGGAGACCTGAACTTGTACTCGGAAGTACTCGTACTCGTACTCGTACTCGTACTCGGTAACCTAAGTACTCGGCAGTACTCGGCAGTACTCGGCAGTACTCGGTACTCGGAAAAAAGTACTCGACTACAACACTGGGAATGTCCTACCTGGTCACCGGGATCTCTGTTTGAGTGCCTTTTTGTGCCAAGGTTTTCAGCAGCCACTTCCTATAACCTTCATGATTAGCACTGTAATTTTGCAGGCCCACATTCATCACAATGTGGACAATTTACGTGATCAACGTGCAATGGTGAGACATGCCTGCCGGTCATGGAATATATGCGCCACCGCTGAGGACTTTTGGGTTAAAAGGGCAGGTGGATATCAAGAAAGTGATACACCTGGGTAAAGTATTGAATCCTAAAATAAAAAAAAATAAGATCATCGATTGACAGAAATTTGATCCGAAGTTTGTGGGTCAAAATATTTCATATTAAAGTTCCTCATTCAAACATTGGTAAATTACATGTGTAAGCCCATTCAAAATCGGTTAAATCTTTGACCAACAATTTCCTAACCAAGTACCAGCCCCAGTTACATGAACCATTTGTTTGTATTAACAATTCCCTTATGGGTTGACGGCCTTAAGTCGTTATCAATCATCCTGTCACTATAACTCGCAATTGTTTCTGCATGCTGTATAGCATATTGTTGTTTAAGTGTTAAAACAAACGTCAAAGTTAGAGCGTTGAAACAAAAAAAGGTTGCAGTTTTGAAATTTTGTTCCAATCATCACTTCAGATTTAGACAAAAATTGCACTTTACAATAAGTGATAAGGTCAAAGGCATTGAAAAGGGAAAAACCAAATCCATCGTCGATGGTGAAGCAGTGGGCAATGTCTTTTGCTTCCTGCATCAGGTCAATCATTAATTCCTCGCTGGAAACTGCTGAAGTGCCCAAAGAATACAAGTTGCCATATGTGACACCTTTGCTGAAGAAAGAGAGCCTCGATCCTCAACAGGTGTGCGACTACAGACCAATTTCAACTCTGCCGTTTGTTTCCAAAGTTCTGGAGAGAGTTGTCCTACGCCAATTCACAGTCCCCTGGAGAATAGGCAGTTAGCATACAGACAAGGGCACAGTGTGGGGACTGCTCTTGTCAGAGTCTAAATGATATCCTTCAAGCCATCGACAATCGTCACATGCTGCTTCTGGTCCTTCTTGGGTTATCTTCCGACTTCGGCACGGTAGATCATCAGCTTCTACTGCAGCGTCTTTCTGACAGGCTTGGCATCACTATAGCTCCACAATGTATCCAGTCTTACCTTGAAGGCAGAGCTCAATATCTGACCTGCGGACCCTTGATTGCGGAGTCCCACAGGGCTCATCCTGTTCTGTTCTCAACATACACACTACCATTGGGTGGCATTGCCAGACATCACAGTGTCCAGTTTCACTTCTATGCTGATGACACCTAGCTCTAGGCCTTTTCACCCGGTGATGATACCGCCACATCCTCCAACCAGATGCATGACTGTCTCTACCACTTCCAGGTAAGGATAAGTTGCACTTTTCTACATCTCAACGCCGAAAAAGGGACAGATTCTCGTTCTTGGACCTCGATTTGATCGCTCAAAATTCATCTCACCACATCTCACCATCACCGATCACGAGTTATCAGTCTCATTCTGTGCTTGAAATCTAGGAGTTGTGTTCGACTGTCTGTTAAGTATGGATGCACCTATCTCAAGTTTATGCAGAAGCGCTAATTTTTACCAACGCAACATAAGTAGAATCCGCAAGTACCTGTCACAAGAAACAGCAGAAAAGGTCTTATATGCTTTAGATTCTTCAATTCTGGATTGTTGCAACGCCCTGCTCGTTAGCCTTCCTGCTACATCTATAACTCGTTCGCAACGTGTCCTGAATATGCAGCTCGGGTCGCTGTCCGATGTGGAAATTAAGACCACATTTCACCCATTCTGAGAGAGCTACATTGGTACCTCAGTGAGCTTATTCTTCTCAAGGAAACAGGTCGGGTTCTCAAACCTTCAGGCTCATACTTGTTAGCAGAACCAAAGAACTAAAACAATCCGCTATGGTAAGCGTGCATTCCCCACACTCCGTAAAACAACATCCCTAGATATCATCAAGGGAGAACTGAAATCTCATTTACTTCACTAGCTATTTCACAATTAGACTGGAGACTATTGTTTGTTTGTAGGTGCCTTGATCGGGTTTCCGGATAAGTGCGCTGTATAAATCTTTTTAAATTCTTCTTCTTCTTCTTATTATTATTACATGTATACAGGGTGGTACAAAAAACGGAACGGCATATTTCCACTACCTTGAGACTCAAATCACCTGTACCAATGGATGGAAAATCCTTTTAGAAGATTATGATACCAAAATATCCCGATTCGGTCCAGTAGGTTTTGATGCAGAGACTATTTTGTGAAGCACACTTTTTTTTCATGTGGGTATAATTACATAATGACCCCTCTATCAATTACAATGTAAGTCAAATTCCCGGGCGCGGTTTAGTAATTTATCTGGACAAAAATGACCCCCACCTTGCTTAAAAAAATAGGCTCTATTACAAAAACTACTGGACCGAATCGGGCGATCTTGGTTCTATATTTCTTCTAAAAAAATTGTCCATGCATTGGTATATGTGGTTTGAGTCTCAAGTGAGTGGAAGAATGCCATTCCGGTTTTTTGACCACCCTCTATACTACACCACAAACAGCCTCAAGATCGTCGTTGTTTCGGTGGTTAGGCTAAATACCCAACGTACTACAAAGTTTAGTACTAACACTAAAACATGATAAAATGGTGTGGTTTTTATGTAATGTTTATGCTTCCTTTTTTGATCAAACAACGGCACAGTAGCAATCAACGGTCAAGTACTTCGTTTTCAAAGGATGAGGAAACAAACAAACAGTCCATGTGCAGTTATTGTATTCTTCAGCAAATCTCTCCAAAATCCCCTTTAAAGTGTGTTACGTTATAGAGAAAGTAGCCCCATTCTCGGCTTGTGCCCAACTGTTTCGATTTCCGCACTGCTAAACTTTCTCTTGGAGAACTCTCTTACTTAAATTTAAGTTCCGATTAATGTACGCATCGTGTACTTTGAAAGCGGCAGTTATCGGCCCCATCTCCCCCCTCGTGCCACTTCAACCCTTATGAATTGCACTTGTCTTTTAGGAAAACGATAATGCAACTGAAAAAGATTGAAAAAAGATATCTCAGGCACACAAGTAGTGGTCAGATAGGGAAATGTGTGAAAAAGTACGTAGAGACTGAAGTCGGTGATGAGAAGATTAATTGACGCATATCCAATTCTGAACCATTTGTCAACTGAACGCATAATCTTACCTAATCCAGGAATATATTGAAGCCGGTCATTTCCTGATGCATGGTGATTGTAAATATTTCCTTTTCGTCACTCCTTTTTAGTCAGACCGGATGCATATACTTTCAGTTGGAGACAGCAACGGTATTTTATTCAGCCTCGTGTTTGAATGATAATGATGTCGCAATGGAACTCTTTTATTGTGATGTATGATTGTGCTAAAAAAAGCTAATGGCAACAGATGTCCTGGAAATTAAAAAAATAAATAAACCAGACAGAGTGAGTTGAATAATCCGTCATGTTTGAGTTTATGCAGAACAGCTGGTAAATTGTGACACAAAAATTATCGATTCTTTCAAACACATACAATTTCATTTCTCATAGTAATATATATTGCTTTACATATTGGTTATATTTCGTTGTCTTTATTTGTCAGTCTCAATCACTGTATGAATCGTTGTTTACACAAACGTTTAAGGCGTTCGGGTGAAGCCATAACCCCGTTTTAAGGTCATAAGAGTGTTTCTTTTATTGCTGTTTGTTGCTTTTTCCCACACGATAAGTCTCACTCTGCAGATTTTTCTCCAAACAATACGTTTGATAAACTTGAAACTGGGATTAATCACTGACCATTATAATGAGATGTGCCTATTTCAGTGGGTTGTTGCATAATTGATGATGTACCCAACCGGACGCTACGACACGCACAAGCAAAATATATTCATTTTTATAATAACGACTAATGAAAATCCCAGACTTTGATTACTGAAACAGCCCAGCTGATTTGATGCTCATTCAATATCAATACACAAAAAGTATGTGGTTGATTAGCTGATGAATCCTTTACAACAGACATTGAACCAATTATATTTAACTACTTTTGCTGCATTTGAAAAAAAACACGTCACTATCTAAATATCGTGACATCGCGAATCGTTTAAGACTTCATCATTTTTAACGATATCGCAGGTTTTTCAAGAGTATTTTTGTCCATGTGAGCTTTTTGCGATGTTTTTAAAATAGTTCCGATTGATAAAAGACAGTCTGACTGGCTGACAATTATGCCATGAAGTGCCTTGCCGTGCCGCACTATACAACTTCACGCCCTTTCCCTATACGTTTACTTCCTGCAGTTTTAACTAAATTGCACGGGGTTGATACATATATTATACCAGGCTGTCGTCGGCGGACACTTCGCACTGATAGGGTGAATCACCGTTAACGTCACCACCATCTGCTATATAACCTGCATGAAATGATTAACGTACCGTCCAAAGGCCTCACTGAAAATTATCAAGGAAAACAACATTATTGTTTATAAAGCGCGCAATAACAAGAGAGAATAAACTGGGAATGCATGCATAATGGCAATAGAGTCATGCAGACATGACTATAAAAACATTAAAACTTGGCTTGGTATCGGGAGTAAACCTGAGTGTATCTGAAATTGGTCAAGGTAAACTTAATTACTGGTGGTCGGAAGTATTGGCCGGAAAAAAATATAGAAATATCGACATAGCACGTTTTTCGTTGACTAGATTTGCAGTCAATATATAATTAGAGAAAACAGTCCGTATTTTGACTCATTCACTTTAAAAGAGTGTAAATAAATTATGTATCATTCCCTCTATACAATTTTTTTTACAAGATGCATAAACATAACGATTAGCAATCAACATCCTCTTGAAATAGAACATTTGTATTATTCAAATTCCATGGAAAGACACTTCAATATCGTTTCAGAACGTCGTTGGGCTCGATTGTTAAATCCAATTTAGAATTTACATTAATTAGATTTCAAATTTTAGTCCAGTGTAATTCGCAAATATAGCATTCTCATTCGTCCTAGTTTCGGGAAATTCGTCTCATGTGGTGATTGGCGTTGAACTTGTTTTATCATTCACTTTCGCGCTACGGTCATTCATATTCAGTTCGTGCATAATACACGTTTGAAGGTGAACTTAGAGGGCAAGAAAACATAACGAAGAGATTACAAACATAATTTGACCGTAATGTTTTAGCTTGGCACTAACGAAATTGAATGATCCTGCAGGTATTTAAATGAATGATAAAAAGAACGAAATTATTTTTGCATGGAATTTATAATAATTCAAGTGTTAAAGTTGAAAACCTATATAATGTTAAACAAGTATAAATTATTCTTTCACGAAAGAAATTTTATATTCAGTTCGACTTCTGTCGAGGTTTTCAGATGGTCAAGTCTTTTGAAGCAAAGTAAACTGATCCACCGCGGTTGATGAGGTTTTCTTCCTCTCAGTTACGCGCCAAATTCGTCCACACTTCTTGCTTTGGAAACACGAGGCCGTCCGATTTTCTCGTTTACGTAGACATGACCTTCTGACACCAGAGCTGCCAAGTCCTGATCCTCTTGGCAACAGGTTCCTGAATTCGGAACCGAAGTTCCCCTCTGGAACTTATGCCGTCTGGTATCTGTTGAATGACGTGTTAACGTTGTTGGTGAATGCCGACCGATTATCTGGAGCTCAAACTCATCACGACGGATCGTACTGCTCTGTGGATCTGACCTGCGTGATAATGTCCCAGACCCATCACAAGTTTGTCTGGTGCTACCCGTGTTCTTGCCAGAAAGGGGTCGCAGTTTGATATTGTCCGGCTTAGGCTTTACAGGAGGTTTCTGTTTGAAAGTGCGTTTGTGTTGAGTTTCACCAGCAACTGAAGCTGCCGCTTTGTTCCCAAGTTCTTTACTCCTGAAGGAGAATCGAAGTCGATACGGTACGTGGTTTCCTCGATTTGTTCGCCTTTTCTCTTTCAGTTTGATGACGGAATCGTTCACGTAGCCGTTAGGGGCGTTGTTCAGTTCCTCTATGTTGGTCACAGGGCGGAATAGGAATGGTTCCCAGACCTCATCTGGGCCGGGGGCGGAGCGCCTCCAGATTGGCTCCCGACCTAGAAGCTCGTATGGATCGGAGTACTCGGTTTCGTCACGGTAGCGGGTCACATTCAGGTAGAAGGGCGATGGAGGTGGTGATTCATCAGCTGGAGAGTCCATTGGCAGAGGGGGTGCTGTAGGAAGTGCAGACGGTCTGCCATGGTGTGCATTATGGAGAAGAACTGCTGTACTTGACTCGAAGTTGTCCATGATACCTACTGTAGTACCAACTGAGGGCTGGCAAACTACTTCTTTTGTCGGCTGACCTAAAATGGAAACATGAGATTTATGTCACATTCTTTACTCAACAGTAACATTTTATTACCATTTTAAAGTTTGTCCGTAAATGAAGTCAAATTGTTTTACGGTGACACATGAAGAACAAACCAACCATTTAAGTGCCTAATTATAAGTGCAAACCGTTCAGATCCAAAGTCCAAACATTTTGCACAAATATTGTCGTCTGTAATTATGTTGGAAGCCGAACTGGCTATTTAGCATCGATACGTCTCACACAGTCCATTTATCATCAGAACCTTCTTCAAAGTGAATCAAAATCTATCACAGCATCAAGCAATTTTTACAAGAGCACTTTTTGGCGCATAGTGAGGATGAATAACACGCATCATTCAATTTCTTAATACCGGTACCAATGGATTTCTGTTTGGGGCGTTTTATGCAAATCCGAATGCATCATGAGGCAAACTATATAAAGAAGGTAAAAGGGTTATGCATGATGAGATGCCTAGTGACACATGTAGGATCAGGGTGCTATACATGCCCTTAGTCCCCCAGTTGTCAATCCCAATTCACGTTTTAATGCACAAATCTTCAGCACATGCGAATCCTAGACTGTAAATGCCTTTGTACATGTATAGAAGACTAAACTATTGACTTTACTTCTGATGACTTTACCCGCTTGTGATACTCTCATTTTAGAGCTGTCACAATTACTTAAGTAGCGAAACCCTCAAAGCAACAGAAAATTAATCAACAAGGTCGTTCAACTGAAACGTGCACATAGGCATCAAAATCCAGTCATCATCAGTTACCGGTACCCCAGGGAAAAATGGTTACAAAGTTCCGATCGAAATTATTCTTGATGCTAATCATTATTGTATTATCCAAGAACACTTATGAAACTTATTATTTTTAGGTAAACTTTTGAGCACTACTGAGAACATTTCGTTCCTGTAATTATGAAACTTTCCAGTTTGAACTGAATTCATGCACACATTAGACGATCATTTTGAATGTCACGCAAAATGAATGTTAACCCACCAAGGTCTTCATATTTGCACTTAGGCAATATTGAAATAAAATTGCAATAATACTTTTCAAACTGAACCAAGGCGTGCTAAGTCCGGTTTGGTGGTATAAATGAGGAACAGTTTCTCACCGGAAACCTGCTGGTTTCCCAACTCGTCATCTGTGTCCGAGTCGGTACCAATTTCTTCGCAGTAGTCGGAGTCACTACCAAGAGAGGAGAGAAAACAAATTGAAATGAAATGCAAGTGGCATATCTGTCACTTCGTATTTCTGCATGGTAACAAATGGGGGCACTGCAACAATGGAAAGAATGATTTATGAATTTAAAAATCGTCTATACGTCACGTGAAAAAATAAGCAAAATGCAGTAGTTTTTAAACTTTATTTTGCAATTTATTATTTATTTTCTGGAAATGAACCCAAGGATTCCTCAAAAGCGCCCTAGGCACCTTAGAGCCGGGAGGAAAATCCTAAAAGAAGATTCTCGTGAAAACCCACAGCATCAGGTAGGGACTGAAAACCCAATCCACATGTGGCAACGGCAGGAATCGAACCCGGGTCACAGCGGTGGAAGGCGAGGAAAGAACCGCTGCGCCAACCCGACTTCCTCAAGCAGTATTAGTAAGTAGTTTGCATTAGCTTTTTATTTCTCAAATTTCAGTTAAATGAATTCGAATGTTTGAAGGCTATGTTTAACGTTCTTCTCACTGATAATTGAGAGATACTGGATGTAGGATCTAGGACGGAGTACATTTTCCACCCTTCTACTCTCCCTCCCCAAAGTGAATTGTTCTATAAGACTGGACACGCGTGTATACCAATAGTCAAACCCATATGGGCATGTTCCTGTCGACTGTCAAATGTACTTATAACATCATCAGTTTGTATCACATACATGCTCCATCATATTTACCAGCAACAAAGACTTGCTATATTTTAGCCGGAAGGCGATAAAACAGGGTTGAGTTGTTGCATTTCGGAAATTAAATAAAGTCTTGCAATTTTGTCATTGACGACCGAACAAGTGTCATGCTGCATTACATGACATTGCTAGCGCGTATGTGCATTTTGTACTAAGCCGCTATGCAAGTTTGGCTAATTACCTTGAGGTCAATCCCATTATCGAATAACATGCACATATAACTTAAGGATTGACATTCTGCTGGAAATTTGCGTCAGGTGGATGCAATTAATGTTCATGCATATTTAGCCCTTCGCCGACTTAATGTTGCGCATTCCAATTTTTCTCGGATATGCAGGACTCAACCCACTATTTCCAGCTTAGGCCTACAGTTCATGTCTTAACATTCTCCCACTGGAATAACGAACCCGTTATTTCAGATTTAAATTGACTGGTACCTGTACTGACTACACGACAAGCTCAGTGATGCAGTGTTTCAGACGTCTCTAGTAAGCACGAGGTCATGGGGTCCCGTCTCCCCAAGCAAAACGCGGACGTGACGAGAAGTCCCGAACATACAGGGGATTATTAGGCCTACAGTTATGAATGGTACAACCTTGCAATGGGATGGACCCTTTGCACGGTACGCCATGACAATGGGCAGGCTTCTTTTTTAAATTTGAATTAAGTAACAATGAAAGCACAAAGTACCTAAACAAGTGTACCACACGGGAACAAAGACATGCCCGCTTTCATGGTGCATCATGCAAAGGGTCTAAACCTTTTTAGATATTCCCGAGGACAAACGGGGCATGCTGTTCTGTTCTGTGTTCACATGCTGTTCAAACTTTCGAGATATCCAGCAGATTCAAAACGTTTTTAGTGCTATATACATCTGTCTGCTGACTATGCCTTGCGAATGTATGCCGTGGTTACAATCGTGATACTGCATAGGATTTCTTCATTTCTTTCCCCTTTTCAGGGAAAGCTTTGCAAACGTGTTGAGCGGAGTAATGTGCATTGTGATCATTGGCTTGCACGAGCATAAATCCCGGGGGACAGGGAGGTCCTCCCAAACACAGCGTGCACGCACATAGGTTTTAAAGGGATGGGCCATTCGATCACCCCCACCCCACCCCGAACAGATTTTTATGCTGAGCGAGAAATAACATCAACGTAGTCGTGGATTAAAAATTTCAGACAAAAAGGAGCAAGTTCAGGAAGCTCATATCTTGAGTTCGGTTAAAAGTTGGCAGTGCAAACCATCATTATTAGACATAAAACGCGTTACATAAATTATGTAGAAATACAATTTTCGATAATGAAAATTGCCACCAAGTGTCAAACGGTGTATACCTACAATATAGACGTCAGGGCGTCGGGGAATTGTCAGGTCTGGGATCCAGACTTGCGTCATCCCCATGCCCAGTCATCGACATGGATTCACACATTTGCTGGCTTGCTAGGTAGAACGCACATTAATTTTCATACATTTCCCAAATGTTATCTGCTGCAGAAGTAGTTTGGAAAGCCCCTATCATTTGAAGTCTGATACGCTGTCGTTATTTTTGACGATTTATGTTTTTTACGTCGAAAGCTAAACTATTGCTATGATAATGTGAAGAGGCAGCGGAATGTATGACTATCTCACAACCAGTGAGGTGACCGTACATTTCAAGTGACCCGTATTTACGTATTTGACCAGCCAATAGACCATGTGCCATGTGACGTCATACAGACAGGCAACCGCCGGCAACCCAAACATATAAACATCTTTTTATTTGACCCATAAAACAATACATATCAATGCTTTATACCACTCATAATTCAAGAGATATGCAGTGCAGAAGTGAACCGCCGAAGTTGGCATCACGTTTTTTTACCACAACATCCAATTTGTGTACAAATGTCACATCGCACAACATTTTACGAAAGACCATTTGAAACGAACGTAATCAATCCAATCAAAGTTCGATTCACAGTGTTTTTCGTCCTTTAAAGGCGCACTGAATGGATGCAGTATTGTGAAAAAGTTAGAAAATGTAGCCACTGCATGGCAAGTGTGACCACTGTGACCGGAAGGTGGATGAGTGGCTGAAGTGCAACAACTAGGATCGCAAGAGCATAGATTCTGTATAAATCGATACCTAACTGGGTTCTGTGACGTGACTGAGTAGGCCTACATCAGAACAGCTATATCCCTTATCTTTACTCACTTGCTTAAGGTAAGGTTATCTGCTACATAGAGACTCAATGACTGGTACTTTCATAACGTCTGGATTGGCAAACAGTGACGTCACACTCCTCGAAAAGCACTTACCGCTTGTATTCAACTCTTGTGAAAGTTCTACGTCTTCGGATGATGCCGCAAGCCAGACAGGCGAAACCTAGGACGACCCAGGTTGCGATGACGATTGCGAGTAAGGCAACCACGTACGCTGAAAAGAGTGAATAAAACCGGTCAAATGGTGAAATACGGTCAGAATTGAGCAAGATCTACGTGCAATAACATTTTGTCCAAAGTTAAAGAGGATGAGATTTCTTACTAATGTATAAAATAAGACTATGTTTCATAAGACACTTTTTCATGTAGGGGACCGTCCCTGAGCAAGGGCGACCTCATGCGTTCTTTTTCAACTGTTATATGCATATGCAAAAGACGTAGCTCATTTGTATAAACCATCATCATGTTGCAGCCATTTGATTTTTTTCCCATTCAAATTAATGTAACCAAAGCGAGGTTGGAGGGGAAAATAGTCTGGTTCCTTTTTGCACAAAACATTATCATTCAGTACTGTCATTGGATACAGGGAACATGACTAAAATGGTGGAAGCATGATATAGGTCTATTGTATCTGGTGAGTGAGTATCTATTGATGGTATGATTTATGAAAGTCTTTCACGTGTTTCTGAAATTCCGATATACAATGTCTGTATTGTCTGTACAGTCGTAAGTGTATTTCCTTACCGAACTGTTGTATTTCTCTGTGCTATTTCAGGCAGTCGGGGTTTTATTTGATACAGGACCTTTCTCATGCACTGAGACATGGTTTCTTCAAGGATTTTCTACTTGTGCTCCTTGCCTTAATTTAGAGTTAAATTCAAGCAATTTGGAATACAGAATTGTTATCATAATCCTGCAATCCAGTGTGTGTATTGTTCATTTTGCCCACCCGTCAATATCGAGGGCTCGTCCTTTTTCAAAGAACTTTTCATTATATAAAATCCTACATTCTGCTTTACCTTGTGAACCGAAGTGAATAGACAGTATTTCACGTTCCTCAATGGTCTTCGTAATGTACATTATACTGAACACATTTCGTAAAGGAGAATGATCAGAACACTTTCATATGCACATGCGAAGATTTCCTTTTTTATATATCAGAAACTTTCAGTCAAAGATTCATGCTCAGCCCAACGTGCCGTGCTCTTCAGTCATCTTTAAGGCCGAGGAACTGTTAGATACACAGTTTCTACAAACGTTCGACTAAAATCTGACTTGCGTTGTTGTCAGGACTCACGATAATTTTGAAATGCAAACACGTGGATAGATCATGTAGATAGTTGATTACTCACCCGGGCAGGGACATGAACCATTGGTACTATCACACACACAGCCGACACGCACAGCTAGACGACATATCCCTCCACATGTTACTGGTGGATTCCCGCCTAATTGATCGTTGACGTCACCCTCGTCCTTGTGTGGACACTCGCCCGTCACGTGATGGCAAGTACCTCCAGCAGGGCATGGTGGGCAGTTGAAGTTACAGTCATGGCCGTATTTACCAGGAGCGCATGGCTGACGGCAGTAACCTCCTTCATAGCCACTAGGGCAGATACACTCCCGTGCAACAGGATGACAGGTATGACCACGATCACAAGCATGTCGATTTGTACATGGTGTAGCAAAACTACGCGGCGTGGTTCGCTTCCAATCTAGATAATACACATTATAAAAACTGGATGAGCAAAAAGTAAAACAAAACAAACAATAATAAAACAACAAATAAACAGCAACCGGAACCAATTCCCCTAAACTATATTATTACCATTTCGTGGGAGACGTGTTTCAAAGACAAAAACGGCGTGCACTCCAGGCTTAAGTTCTGAAGACACGTGAGCATGTAATAATCCTGAATGCCTGATATCAGGCTCCACATCTTATGGAATATAAAGCCACGTTTGTACACTGTAAGTTGAGAAACGTCTAATATCCGTAATTTCACGTTCCCAGTTGCATTTCAATAGCCGTTATCATCCAAGCACACTTTCGTTGGTTCGGTGCAGCCTGATTCTCTTGGTCTCGTTTCATTTCATCGGCTGGGGTAGACGACATAGACCTTTATTTTTCGTTTTAACAGTACAATCTACTATACAGCCTTTGGTTTTGTTTCCTAAGCTGCCAGGCAAAACCACGATGTCTGATCGAAACTTTAGCTGGTACGCATTACCCCATCCAACGGGGCGCTTTCTTCAAAAAGATCAAACAAATCGTCACCGTCACCACGAAGTGTCACTAACATTGAAAAACCGATAGTTTGCGATTTCGATTTTTGATTAATTACACATAATCTATCAGCTCAAGAAGTTACTAATCGCAGAGTTAATTAGTTTTGCCAAAATATTAAATATTATTAATTAACGTTTGTAACTTAATGGGTCAAAACAGGAAAATGCGTTTTTACGAAGTGTACTATACCATGCTTTCACGTGTACACTGCCTGCACACTATACGCGTCAAAAACGAGTTTTGCGTTTTCACGAAGTAACACATAATTATGTCACGTGATATGCGCGACTCACTTCTGGCGTTTTCATGAAGTAACGCTAAGGCCATACACACGTACGGGTAGCGTCACTTCGTGAAAACTCGAACAGAGCATTATCTGATTTTTGAGTTTTCACGAAGTGTACTTATGATTAATTAGTTTGATAACTCATTAACAGTTATTTGTTCAATACAAATCATACATTAACGTGTCATTCAAGATTCCAGCTTTCAGAAAATGCAACAAAATATGAATTTTGAGGCTAAAACGATATTCAGATCACCGTTTCATAACATCGTTAACTTAAATCGCTTGTATCTCGAAACATACATTTTCCACTTTGCGGGGTTAAGGTCACTTCGTGGTGACGGTGACGAAAATGTCGGGAATGGAAAGCACTGTGGGTATAATGTTTGACGTTAATTCACAGCCCACCGGTCGTGCACACAGTGTTTAACCAGGTCACTTGCTATGCGACATGGGATATCAGAGACATTAGACGTCACTATAGCGCCCTATAGGGAGGAGCGTATGGGGACGAGCGAAGTCGACAGGACGTTCAGTTAGTTGGGCGGGAAGAAGGGGGTATCGTGCACCCTCGGAAATCAACTTCTCTAGATTAGAAAAAATGCGTAGAAAACGATTTGTTTAAAAAAAAAAGTCCCACGCATTGTTTTTATGCAAATTAGTGCCGTCATTACCGAAAAATCTATTTCCCACTATATCTTAGCCATTATTGCAGATAACTGAACGAATTAGGTGTCTAAACCCATGTTTTCAAGGTCAGAGATCACAATAAAACTATTCTGGAAGTGACCACATGTGTCTGTGGCATAGGAATATGCAAATTAGTGCCGCTAATACCGGAAAATCATGTTTTTGACAAATCTCGGCCAATATAGCACATAACTACACAAGTAAGGTGTCTAAACCCATGTTTTGAGGGTCAAGTATCATTAGAAGACCATTCACGAAGAAACTATGTGTGTCCTTGGCAGGTAAATATGTAAATTCTAAAGTGACGATTTATTAGAAATTTGCATAAAAACAATACGTGGGACATTTTTGAATTATTTAATATAGCAAATCGTTTCCTACGCATTTTTCTGACCTAGAGACGTTGATTAGAAATTGATTTCCGAGGGTGCACGATATCCCCCTTTTCCAACTAAACTAATGCCAAATATAAACGCTCAAGCGTTTAAATCGTTTATACAAAGAAAGTCCGACTAATCAAATTAAACACATACCTTCAATGCATGTAACCTGTGGTTCACCAATATAGCAAGATTGCCAGGTCGGCGACCCATCAATCGTGTTTTCTATGCACCAGGCCGAGTCCCTAAGACCGCCAGGATTGCGACAGTAATTATGACCTACTAGATCTGACCATACAGCATCCGAGATGGCCTCAACGTTGAGGGCGCTCAATGAATCTCTGTTCCAATTGGAGCATTTGCCTCCAGTTGCAGTGATGTTCACGTGACCCATGTAGTCGCTGCCGTCAGTGTTAATGAAGCATTCCCCGTCTGCCAGGTATAAAATTCATTTGTATAAATGTTTTCATCGTACAAATCAAGGACAACTAACATTAGTAAACTAACGGCAAATAAAGATAATAATTTCTCATTAGTCACATTTATTTTGTCATAATAATTAAGGGACTGCAGCGTTTCAAATTACCTTCTGAAAAATGCTATCGAGTATAAATATCTTGTGATAGTAATATCAAAAGTCATTTTGATGGATTTTATAAAAATGGGCAGCCTGGGGGGGGGGGGGGGGAGACAGATGCAACCTCCTCCACGCTGCTAATGGGGACTTAAGATATCCATCATTGCCTCATATCAGTTCATTGAGTTTTCATGTGCCCTTCTGTGCTTACTTTCTTGTATTTCGCAAACGTAAGAGAAGTTTCGACTGCAGTCCGTATTGCTCCAGCGTGCATGAGTGTCAATCTCCGCACAGTTTCTAAGACCATTCAGGTTATTTGGTTCCCCTGACTTCCATGCACCATTCATCAGCGTCGAGCCATCTACCCACTTCCAGACACCAGAGGGCGCTTCATGATACAAGCCTGAAAATGATAGACACTGTCTTGTGAGCTTGTTGGTGACTTCTGGTTTCTCGGGCGACGCTAGACCAAATTGCATTGGTGAAATCTAAACTACACGAAGTTATTTCAATTTGCTTGACATATTCACGTGATATGTTTAATTGTAATCATAATAATAATTGATCGGAACTTCTATTGTGCTACCTCTCTCCGTGACCAGCCTGTTCGAGGGCGCATCACATCAAAATTCGTAATGAAAAATGATGCATACAAGTTCGCATTAAGGTACAGAGGAACACAAACAATATGTTAAACAGATGAGGTTACAAAAATATCAACGAATGCTCAAAGGGAACCTTTTGAGTTTAGTTTCAAGCATGCGTAGTAAGGTGAAACTCTATCTTAGTTGTAATGCGCATTGAAATGTTAATGTAATGCTCTCTATAAGTGTTAACTAGCCTGCTGAAGAAATTTTTTCCACCCGGCCGCTGCAAAATGTCGTTAAAAGCACGCCACACATCACCGAATTGTTTCCTAAAAAGGAAAATTTTCAGTTATGTTTCACTCTTGCGTATTAAGGTACTGCCCAGAAAAAGAAAACTTTGCCAACCGGCCTCCGCAAAATAAATAAATGTGGGAATTGGGCACTATTTCACTTATGGAGGCGGTGTTCAAATGAAAAGCGGACAATATTTGACACTATCAGACAATATCACTATTCGTTGGGACATACATGTATTTACTGATGCAACCTCGTCCACAGGGGTTTATTTTCAACCTCGTTTCCAATAGTAACCCTTTCTTAACTTCGCTCGTATATCCCCCGAGCGCTAGGAAGAGCGCTAGGAAGGGCTGATGAGCTTCACAGAATCTTGTGAAGGAAGTGGGGATGGCATTCTGGGTACCTTATCATGACCTGTGTATAAAGGCGCCTGGCTGCAGCTGTTCAAGACCGAAGTTAGCCAATGCGCGCAAATGCTATCCGAAAACTTGCTCATAGAAATGCACACATTCCATACCGGATGTGATTTCTTTTTCAATGCGGACCATGTGGACAATTTTTGAGCGTCGCATAATATGCAATTTGACCCTTCGTGAATTCGAAACGGAGCCTTAGCAAGTGACGGAAATTGCACATTGACAAAACAGATTTTCCTACATTATTACGCTTTTCACCCCCCCCCCCAAAAAAAACCATTTATGAATGGGAATATTAAAAAGTGATGACTCAGTCTTAACGGCCATGACCTTGCAAGGTCGTGGCCGTGATGACTTGCAGGGCACAGGTCACGCAAAATCTATCCAATCAGAGCGCAAATTCATCAGCCCTTCCCAGCGTCCTGTTTGCGGGGCGGGGGGCGGGGGGTACGAGCAAACTTGGTGGGAAAGTTACTTCCTGTATCCTGATTCGATACAGCAATAGCAAATAATGGATTTATATCGTGTACTTGGTGTTGTTATGTCTAACGTGCATTACGTATTTTAACGTTCAATGTGAATTATTATACAGCCCACTCCACCTCAAAACAACTCCCCCTTTTCCCATTTTGCTCTCTGTATTATGTTACGGAATAAAGCATATTGGCTGGATAACATTTAAACTTAAAAAAAACAATCGCGTTTTCGGATCTAACGCCGCGACGAAGTGAACATGCAAATGATCCAATACCAGGGTCATCAGAGAGCAGGTAGTGGTGGGCGCATACTGCTCCCACCGTGGGAACGAGGGTACTATACCGACGGACACACGATTTCGCTGACATGATGATTTTGCCGACAATATGAACAAAAAGGCAGAGGTAGATACACACCCTACACCACCTCTACAGCGCGCGACGCCCGTTTCTGGCTTAGGCAATACATTTTTTTTTCATATATTGTATTTAGGCCTAGAGGGAACGTCTTTTAACTTAAAATTGGGGATCACAAAATGCTCCGATTGGCCAAAGTATACAAATATGAAACCACGAGCCCAGCATTTTGACTAAAACATGTTAGGGTTTGCATAAGGCAGTTTTATTTTAACGTCCATACCTATCCACAGATCTGTTACTCTGGGTCGAACCCTTTCCAGGAGTAACTGACTTTCCTTGCCTGGTTCCTTGTCGGTTATGGCCAGATCTCCCCCCGGTGCTTTCCGGCAGTCAGCCCGCGCTATGTTCCACGGTGTGGGCTGATTGGTCACATATCGGTAGCAGTGTCCATTGGTGTCAAGAACGAAACCTCGTGGACAGTGAGCTGAAGAAAAAACACAACATAAAAACACACGTGTTTCCAATAGCTAAATTATCGATCGCACGTGATTCGTGCAGGCCTCCGCCAGGTCGACGTTATACGTACGACGACACATATCGGTCGGCGACTGACTGTTCAGGATCAAGCTGCGTCTGAGATACGATCGTTGGGAACATTGCAGTCGCCGAGTTTTGCGAGCCGAGTACGACTGCGACGTTTTTAAGACGATGACAAATCTAACACAATGCGTCCGCCTGTTACATTCCAGTATTAAGGGAAACAGTTCTTGAAATCTAAGACCGTATTTCACATGCGCCAAAGGTCTCGAGTATCTTCGAGGAAGTTGCAATCTTAGTTTGACAATATGCAGATTGATGTTATTATTTATGTTTTATACTGAACTGAACATTTCAACTCGGAGGCAGCAAAGCTTTCCCGTCGCGTTAGGGCTGGGATCTTCCACACTCTTTGGGCTCAGGGCCCCGACAGCTTGAATCATGCAACAAAAAAGAAAATGAAACTGCATCTATTCGTACGGGAATCATCTAACGTAACATGACCCAACAATTCTTGGCTGCACTTGTATGGGTCCTTACCGGACTTGATCAATTGGTGTAAGTAAGCACTCGGAAGTTTGGAGGAGGTAATTGAGGGCCGTCCTTATTTCCTTCATGTCCCACCCCCCTGCAAACCTATTCAGAGGAAGTGGGTGGCACGGTTCATGTATACAGCGGAACCTAGTAAGGAAGTATTAGTATGGGCTTGATGTGCAACTTTGCCTGAGGGGAATGATACAATCAGTGGCGTAAATCCGTGCCGGCGAGTGGGGGGGGGGGATTACCAAAATCCTAAAATTGTTCGGACAGGGAAATTCGCACTAGCGCTGTTTTTGTTACAAATGTGGGCCTATATACAAACGGGCGCGCTTACAATACATCAAGACGGTGCAGTTCGTTCTCCGTCTTTCAGCTATTAAATACATTTGGGCTGTTAGAAAGTTGGAAAATAACCTATAAAATCGTCATTTTTGGTTTCTTACCACTACAAAAATGGAAGGGGTGATCCATCTTCCCCCTAGTCAAAAAGTGGGGGGGGGGGGGGGGGGGTGAGGGACGCAAGGATATTTACGCCCATTGGATACAAGGGCCCTAGAGGATGACATGACATGTACCGATCCAAACATGTATTCGTTATAAGTTAGGTCAGTTATGTGTGGAGTGAGCCAACTATAATTCATGTTTTCTTCATGTCCAACGTTCAAACATATACGATTACAAAGGTTTCTCACAAAAGACACAGACAACACAATGTGGGTAGCAGAGAATGAGCAAATTCGAACAAGGGGCTGTAGAATTTTGACAAACATGAATCTGTCACGCATCCTGCCATCTTCAATCAGTAGTGACTGAATTGGTGTTGGAATAATTGTATTAAGTGGATTGATTTTCACTTGTTATTTTTGAATGTTTTCATTATTAGAATTTGGACAACCTTTTTTATTGATGAGGAACTTATTGAACGTACCGAAGACGCAAATATACGTTTCGGTGATAATGCGAGAATTAAAGTATCTACCGATAAAACATCACTTAAAATTTAGGTGAAACAGTTCGAAGCCACCAAATACTTAAACTGTTCCCCTAGCAAAGCCACAACTATTAACCGAGATCCATGTATTATCTCTCCCACCCAGTTCTTGTACTCACATCGAGTTTCACACATGAATGCAGAAGTTTTGGAACAGTCCACTAAC